>NC_092228.1:36298268-36395577 GCF_036320965.1 Panulirus ornatus | reverse complement strand
CTACAATATGCTCTGTCTTCTTTCCAATCTGGGTGTCTAAGAATTCCTCAAGATATTGTAATGAAGGTACGATCAAAATGTACCTGGAGGAGAGAGACATTTAAGAATGAATGAAATGTGTTAGAAATTATGCAGCAAATATCTCTGGTCCCATATTCTGTAAGTTCTTGACATAGGATTTACAGAAGGCGACTAACAGGGGAGAGAGCTGTGGGCTGGAACTTCTCCCTCTCGTTTTTTTTTCAATTTTGCAAGAGAAGGAACAGAGAAGGGGGCCAGGTGAGGGTATTCCCTCAAGGGCCCAGTCCTCTGTTCTTAACGCTACCTTATAACGCAGGAAATGGCGGATAGTATGAAAAAAAGAAGAAAATATAAGTAGTCTAACTTGCTTTTTTGCTTAATTTCCGTGGTTTTTAACCGTGATGTATTTAATAGCCGTCTTGCGTCGAGTACACATACCTGAATCCTTGTTGTAGCAGTTGGCCGGCAGCTAACAAATCGGTTCATCCATCTTTACTACTAGGCCGATAAAATGCTTACTTGACTCTGCCCAGGGTATATATAGGCGCGCGAAAGAGAGACTTTTGAATGTTATGTGATGAGAGGTGCAACTGGAGGGATGTCTGATCATTATGTTGTGGAGGCGAAGGTGAAGATTTGTAGAGGTTTTCAAAACAGAAGAGAAAATGTTGGGATGAAGAGAGTGGTGAGACTAAGTGAGATTGAGAAGGAGACTTTTGTGAGAAAGTCCCAGTATACACTGAGTGCAGAATGGAAGAAAGGTGAGAACAAATGACGTAAGGGGATTTGGGGAGAAATGGTATGTATTTAGAAAAGCAGTGATGAATTGCGGAGAAGATGTTTCTGGCATGAGAAGCGTGGGAGGTGGGCAGATTTAAAGGTTGTAAGTGGTGGGACGGAGAAGTAAGCTTATTAGTGAAAGACAAGAGAGAGGCATTTGGACGAGATTTGCTGGGAAATAGTGCATATGACTGGGAAATGTATCAAAGAAAGAGGCAGGAGGTCAAGAGAGAGGTGTAGGAGGTGAAGAAGAGAGCAAATGAGAGTTGGGGTGAGAGAGTATCAATAGATTTTAGGGAGAATAAAAAGATGTTTTGGAAGAAGGTAAATAAAGTGCGTAAGTCAAGAGAACAAATGGGAACATCGGTGAAAGATTCAAAAGAGGTGATACCAAGTGGTGGTGATGTGAGAAGGCGATGAAATGAGTATTCTCAAAGTTTGTTGAAGGTGTTTGATGATAGAGTGGGATATATAGGGGGTTTTGGTCGAGGTGGTGTGCGAAGTGAGAGGGTTAGGGAGAATGATTTGGTAAACAGAGGAAAGATATGAAAAGCCTTACAAAAGATGAAAGCCGGCAGGGGGTTTGGATGGTAGTGTAATGGAATTTATCAAAAAAAGGGACTGACTGTGTTGTTGACTGGTTGGTAAAGATATTTAATGTATATATGACTCATAATAAGGTGCCTGAGGACTGGCGGAATGCATGCATAGTGCCACTGTACAAAGCAAAGGAGACGAAGGTTTATTGAGTATCCCTAGGAAATTATATGGGAGGGTATTGACTGAGAGGGTGAAGGTATGTACAGAGCATCAGATTGGGGAAGAGCAGTGTGGGTTCAGAAGTGGTAGAGGATGTGTGGGTCAGGTGTTTCCTTTGAAGAATGTATGTATGAAATGCTCAGAAAAGCAAGTGGATTTGTATGTAGCATTTATGGATCTAGAGAAGGCATATAATACAGTTGTTAGAGATGGTCTGTGGAAGGTACTAAGAATATATGGTGAAGGAGGGAAATAGTTAGAAGCAGTGAAAAGTTTTTATCAAAAATGTAATACATGTGTACGAGTAGAAAGAGAGGAAAGTGATTGGTTCTCAGTGAATATCGATGCGTGATATCTCCATTGTTGTTTAATTTGGTTACAGAAGGGGTTCTTAGGGAGGTGAATGCAAGAGTTTTGGAGAGAGGAGAAGGTATGGAGTCTGTTGTGGATGAGAGGGCTTAGGAAGTGAGTCTGCTGTTCTTCGATGATGATACAGCGCTACTGGCTGATTCGAGTGGGAAACTACAAAAGCTGCTAAGTTTGGTAAAGTGTGAGAAAGAAGAAAGCTGCGAGGAAATGTGAATAAGAGCAAGGTTATTAGGTACACTAGGGTTGAGGGACAGGTCAGTTGGGAGGGAACTTTTAATGGAGAAAAACTGGAGGAAGTGAAGTGTTTTAGATATCAAGGAGTGGATTTGGCAGCGGATGGAACCATGAAAGCGAAAGTGAGCCAAAAGGGGGGGAAGGGGCGAGAGTGATGGAAGCGTTGAAGACTGTGGAAGGAGAGAACATTATCTCGGAAAGCAATAATGGGTATGATTTAAAGGGATAGTGGTTCCAACAATGTTATAAGGTTGCGAGGCGGGGGCCATAGATAGAGTTTTGCGGAGGAAGGTGGATGTGCTGGAAATGAGATGTTTGAGGACAATATGTGGTGTGAGGTGGTTTGATCGAGTAAGGAAAAAATGGGGCTAGAGAGATATGTTGTGATAAAGAGAGTGTGGTTGAGAGAGCACAAGAGGGTGTTTTTGTTTTCCCAGACAATGCTCTCGACTTCCACACATTCTTCAACGCTCCCAGAACTTTCGTCCCCTCCCCCACCCTATGATTGACTTCCGCTTCCATGGCTCCATCCGCTGCCAGATCCACTCCCAGATATCTAAAACACTTTACTTCCTCCAGTTTTTCTCCATTCAAACTTACCTACCAGTTGACTCGTCCCTCAACCCTACTGTACCTAATAACCTTGCTCTTATTCACATTTGCTCTAAGCTTTCTTCTTTAAAACACTTTACCAAACTCAATCACCAGCAATTTCCTGCAAAAATCGTCCAAATGACTCTCTCTTCTCTTTGACTAATAATCTTACTTCTTCATCCCACCACTTACTACCCTTTCTAATCACCCCACCTCCCAAGCTTCTCATGCCGCAAGCATTTTTTGCTCAAGGCATCACTGCTTTCCTAAATACATCACATTCATCCCCCACTCCCCTTATCTCCTTTCTTTTCACCTTTTTCCATTCTGTACTCAGTCTCTCCAGGTACGTCCTCAACCACGTCTCCTTCCCAAGCTCATATCCTGTCACCACCCTCTTCACCCCAACATTCTCTTTTCTGAAAACCACTATAAATCTTCACCTTCGCCTACACAAAATAATGATCAGACATCCCTCCAGTTGCACCTCTCAGCACATTAACATCCAAAACTCTCTCTTATATATATACATATATATGTATATATATATATATATATATATATATATATATATATATATATATATATATATATATATATATATATATATATATATATATATATATATATATATATATATATACATATATATATATATATATATATGTATATATATATATATATGTATATATATATATATATATATATATATATATATATATATATATATATATATATATATATATATATATATATATATATATATATATATATATATATATATATATATATATATATATATATATATATATATATATATATATATATATATATATATATATATATATATATATATATATACACACACACATATATATATATATATATATATATATATATATATATATATATATATATATATATATATATATATATATATATATATATATATATATATATATATATATATATTTTTTTTTTTTTTTTTTTTTTTTTTTTTTTTTTTATACTTTGTCGCTGTCTCCCGCGCTTGCGAGGTAGCGCAAGGAAACAGACGAAAGAAATGGCCCAACCCCCCCCCCACACACACGCACATACACACGTCCACACACGCAAATATACATACCTACACAGCTTTCCATGGTTTACCCCAGACGCTTCACATGCCTTGATTCACTCCACTGACAGCAAGTCAACCCCTGTATACCACATCGCTCCAATTCACTCTATTCCTTGCCCTCCTTTCACCCTCCTGCATGTTCAGGCCCCGATCACACAAAATCTTTTTCACTCCATCTTTCCACCTCCACCTTTCCACCTATATATATATATATATATATATATATATATATATATATATATACACACACACATATATATATATATATATATATATATATATATATATATATATATATATATATATATATATATATATATATATATATATATATATATATATATATATATATATATATATATATATATATATATATATATATAACCAACAGGAACCAGACACCAAATCATGGGTGATCAATACCAAGTAATAACAGCTCCCATTGTTGGCGTGCGCGTGACAAGTAGCTTGAGCAGTTTCATGGCGAGAAGAGATTTGATCGCAGTTTAACCATTGGTAATCTTAAAGGGAGTTTCTGAAGCATCCAAGGCTGCGCTGCAATCAGTAGCAGGGTAAGGATGCACCCCGTGTTGTGCGACGGGGTGTAAGTCGGGGAAAACAACCTCGCGGCGTAGACACAAGCAGGCAGAGCCCGGATGTCCTGTTCGAGAGGTTAATGTACATGTTCAACATGGGAGCTATCCAGTGGTGAGCAACAATAATGCAACTCTTCGAGATTACATGTACACTCATCGATCAGCTGTACAGAAGAAATCTGGGGATAGAATATTTTACGTATATATGATCTACAAGGCCATCTTGGGTCATGGATGGACTTAGGAAAAGGAGGTCGCCCAGGGCCGGACCTTAGGAACTGCTGCTCTCACACAAGCCACCGTTTACGGGAAGTCAGCACCACAAGTAAAGCATCCTCCTCGAAGGCTCAGATTGGGTGCCTAAATGTGTGTGGATGTAACCGAGATGTGAAGACCCTTACTGGAAAAACAATCACTCTTGAAGTAGAACCTTCAGACACAATTGAAAATGTGAAGGAAAATAGTGAAATTGGAAAAAATGTAGCTTAGACATTGAAGCTTATTGATACAGTGGTTAAATTGATGAGAACTGCTATTGACGTTTGTGTAAATAAATTATACATTTCCTTTTTTCCATAGCCAGAGGTTGACCCATTATGTGACATTCATTTTTTTCATTCATTTCAAGCTAGAAGTTTCAGTTTTCTAAATTGTTTCTTACATTTTTCATATGTATATATATGTATGTGTGTGTGTGTGTGTGTATATGTGCGTATGTATGTGTATGTGTGTGTATGTGTATATGTATATATATATGTATATTATCCCTGGGGATAGGGGTGAAAGAATATTTCCCACGTATTCCTCGCGTGTCGTAGAAAGCGACTAGAGGGGACGGGAGCGGGGGGCCAGAAATCCTCCCCTCCTTGTATTAACTTTCTAAAATGGGAAACAGAAGAAGGAGTCACGCGGGGAGTGCTCATCCTCCTCGAAGGCTCAGACTGGGGTGCCTAAATGTGTGTGGATGTAACCAAGATGTGAAAAAAGGAGACATAGGTAGTATGTTTGAGGAAAGGAACCTGGATGTTTTGGCTCTGAGTGAAACGAAGCTCAAGGGTAAAGGGGAAGAGTGGTTTGGGAATGTCTGGGGAGTAAAGTCAGGGGTTAGTGAGAGGACAAGAGCAAGGGAAGGAGTAGCAATACTCCTGAAACAGGAGTTGTGGGAGTATGTGATAGAGTGTAAGAAAGTAAATTCTCGATTAATATGGATAAAACTGAAAGTTGATGGAGAGAGGTGGGTGATTATTGGTGCATATGCACCTGGGCATGAGAAGAAAGATCAAGAGAGGCAAGTGTTTTGGGAGCAGCTGAATGAGTGTGTTAGTGGTTTTGATGCACGAGACCGGGTCATAGTGATGGGTGATTTGAATGCAAAGGTGAGTAATGTGGCAGTTGAGGGAATAATTGGTATACATGGGGTGTTCAGTGTTGTAAATGGAAATGGTGAAGAGCTTGTAGATTTATGTGCTGAAAAAGGACTGATGATTGGGAATACCTGGTTTAAAAAGCGAGATATACATAAGTATACTTATGTAAGTAGGAGAGATGGCCAGAGAGCGTTATTGGTTTACGTGTTAATTGACAGGCGTGCGAAAGAGAGACTTTTGGATGTTAATGTGCTGAGAGGTGCAACTGGAGGGATGTCTGATCATTATCTGGTGGAGGCTAAGGTGAAGATTTGTATGGGTTTTCAGAAAAGAAGAGTGAATGTTGGGGTGAAGAGGGTGGTGAGAGTAAGTGAGCTTGAGAAGGAGACCTGTGTGAGGAAGTACCAGGAGAGACTGAGTACAGAATGGAAAAAGGTGAGAACAATGGAAGTAAGGGGAGTGGGGGACGAATGGGATGTATTTAGGGAATCAGTGATGGATTGCGCAAAAGATGCTTGTGGCATGAGAAGAGTGGGAGGTGGGTTGATTAGAAAGGGTAGTGAGTGGTGGGATGAAGAAGTAAGAGTATTAGTGAAAGAGAAGAGAGAGGCATTTGGACGATTTTTGCAGGGAAAAAATGCAATTGAGTGGGAGATGTATAAAAGAAAGAGACAGGAGGTCAAGAGAAAGGTGCAAGAGGTGAAAAAAAAGGGCAAATGAGAGTTGGGATGAGAGAGTATCATTAAATCTTAGGGAGAATAAAAAGATGTTGTGGAAGGAGGTAAATATAGTGCGTAAGACAAGGGAGCAAATGGGAACTTCAGTGAAGGGCGCAAATGGGGAGGTGATAACAAGTAGTGGTGATGTGAGAAGGAGATGGAGTAAGTATTTTGAAGGTTTGTTGAATGTGTTTGATGATAGAGTGGCAGATATAGGGTGTTTTGGTCGAGGTGATGTGTAAAGTGAGAGGGTTAGGGAAAATGATTTGGTAAACAGAGAAGAGGTAGTGAAAGCTTTCCGGAAGATGAAAGCCGGCAAGGCAGCAGGTTTGGATAGTATTGCAGTGGAATTTATTAAAAAAGGGGGTGACTGTATTGTTGACTGGTTGGTAAGGTTATTTATGTATGTATGACTCATGGTGAGGTGCCTGAGGATTGGCGGAATGCGTGCATAGTGCCATTGTACAAAGGCAAAGGGGATAACAGTGAGTGCTCAAATTACAGAGGTATAAGTTTGTTGAGTATTCCTGGTAAATTATATGGGAGGGTATTGATTGAGAGGGTGAAGGCATGTACATAGCATCAGATTGGGGAAGAGCAGTGTGGTTTCAGAAGTGGTAGAGGATGTGTGGATCAGGTGTTTGCTTTGAAGAATGTATGTGAGAAATACTTAGAAAAGCAAATGGATTTGTATGTAGCATTTATGGATCTGGAGAAGGCATATGATAGAGTTGATAGAGATGCTCTGTGGAAGGTATTAAGAATATATGGTGTGGGAGGAAAGTTGTTAGAAGCAGTGAAAAGTTTTTATCGAGGATGTAAGGCATGTGTACGTGTAGGAAGAGAGGAAAGTGATTGGTTCTCAGTGAATGTAGGTTTGCGACAGGGGTGTGTGATGTCTCCATGGTTGTTTAATTTGTTTATGGATGGGGTTGTTAGGGAGGTAAATGCAAGAGTTTTGGAAAGAGGGGCAAGTATGAAGTTTGTTGGGGATGAGAGACCTTGGGAAGTGAGTCAGTTGTTGTTCGCTGATGATACAGCGCTGGTGGCTGATTCATGTGAGAAACTGCAGAAGCTGGTGACTGAGTTTGGTAAAGTGTGTGGAAGAAGAAAGTTAAGAGTAAATGTGAATAAGAGCCAGGTTATTAGGTACAGTAGGGTTGAGGTTCAAGTCAATTGGGAGGTGAGTTTGAATGGAGAAAAACTGGAGGAGGTGAAGTGTTTTAGATATCTGGGAGTGGATCTGGCAGCGGATGGAACCATGGAAGCGGAAGTGGATCATAGGGTGGGGGAGGGGGCGAAAATTCTGGGAGCCTTGAAGAATGTGTGGAAGTCGAGAACATTATATCGGAAAGCAAAAATGGCTATGTTTGAAGGAATAGTGGTTCCAACAATGTTGTATGGTTGCGAGGCGTGGGCTATGGATAGAGTTGTGCGCAGGAGGATGGATGTGCTGGAAATGAGATGTTTGAGGACAATGTGTGGTGTGAGGTGGTTTGATCGAGTGAGTAACGTAAGGGTAAGAGAGATGTGTGGAAATAAAAAGAGCGTGGTTGAGAGAGCAGAAGAGGGTGTTTTGAAGTGGTTTGGGCACATGGAGAGGATGAGTGAGGAAAGATTGACCAAGAGGATATATGTGTCGGAGGTGGAGGGAACAAGGAGAAGAGGGAGACCAAATTGTAGGTGGAAAGATGGAGTGAAAAAGATTTTGTGTGATCGGGGCCTGAACATGCAGGAGGGTGAAAGGAGGGCAAGGAATAGAGTGAATTGGAGCGATGTGGTATACCGGGGTTGACGTGCTGTCAGTGGATTGAATCAAGGCATGTGAAGCGTCTGGGGTAAGCCATGGAATGCTGTGTAGGTATGTATATTTGCGTGTGTGGACGTATGTATATACATGTGTATGGCGGGGGGTTGGGCCATTTCTTTCGTCTGTTTCCTTGCGCTACCTCGCAAATGCGGGAGACAGCGACAAAGTATAAAAAATATATATATATATATATATATATATATATATATATATATATATATATATATATTTATGGATCTGGAGAAGGCATATGATAGAGTTGATAGAGATGCTCTGTGAAAGGTATTAAGAATATATGGTGTGGGAGGAAAGTTGTTAGAAGCAGTGAAAAGTTTTTATCGAGGATGTAAGGCATGTGTACGTGTAGGAAGAGAGGAAAGTGATTGGTTCTCAGTGAATGTAGGTTTGCGGCAGGGGTGTGTGATGTCTCCATGGTTGTTTAATTTGTTTATTGATGGGGTTGTTAGGAAGGTGAATGCAAGAGTTTTGGAAAGAGGGGAGAGTATGAAGTCTGTTGGAGATGAGAGAGCTTGGGAAGTGAGTCAGTTGTTGTTCGCTGATGATACAGCGCTGGTGGCTGATTCATGTGAGAAACTGCAGAAGCTGATGACTGAATTTGGTAAAGTGTGTGAAAGAAGAAAGTTAAGAGTAAATGTGAATAAGAGCCAGGTTATTAGGTACAGTAGGGTTGAGGGTCAAGTCAATTGGGAGGTGAGTTTGAATGGAGAAAAACTGGAGGAAGTGAAGTGTTTTAGATATCTGGGAGTTGATCTGGCAGCGGATGGAACCATGGAAGCGGAAGTGGATCATAGGGTGGGGGAGGGGGCGAAAATTCTGGGAGCCTTGAAGAATGTGTGGAAGTAGAGAACTTTATCTCGGAGAGCAAAAATGGGTATGTTCGAACGAATAGTGGTTCAAACAATGTTGTATGGTTGCGAGGCGTGGGCAATGTATAGAGTGGTGCGCAGGAGGATGGATGTGCTGGAAATGAGATGTTTGAGGACAATGTGTGGTGTGAGGTGGTTTGATCGAGTAACGTAAGGGTAAGAGATATGTGTGGAAATAAAAAGAGCGTGGTTGAGAGAGCAGAAGAGGGTGTTTTGAAATGGTTTGGGCACATGGAGAGAATGAGTGAGGAAAGATTGACCAAGAGGATATATGTGTCAGAGGTGGAGGGAACGAGGAGAAGAGGGAGACCAAATTGGAGGTGGAAAGATGGACTGAAGAAGATTTTGTGTGATCGGGGCCTGAACATGCAGGAGGGTGAAAGGAGGGCAAGGAATAGAGTGAAATGGAGCGATGTGGTATACCGGGGTTGACGTGCTGTCAGTGGATTGAATCAGGGCATGTGAAGCGTCTAGGGTAAACCATGGAAAGCTGCGTAGGTATATATATTTGCGTGTGTGGACATATGTATATACATGTGTATGGGGGGGGGGGCCATTTCTTTCGTCTGTTTCCTTGCGCTACCTCGCAAACGCGGGAGACAGCGACAAAGCAAAAAAAAAAAAAAAAGAATATATATGTCGCTGATGCGGGAGACAGCGACAAAGTATAATAACCAAAGTAAATATGAATACGATGCATACCACAACCTGGTTTATTATTTTAACTTATAATTGTAATTGGGTATGTTTGAAGGAATAGTGGTTCCAACAATGTTGTATGGTTGCGAGGCGTGGGCTATGGATAGAGTTGTGCGTAGGAGGATGGATGTGCTGGAAATGAGATGTTTGAGGACAATGTGTGGTGTGAGGTGGTTTGATCGAGTAACGTAAGGGTAAGAGAGATGTGTGGAAATAAAAAGAGCGTGGTTGAGAGAGCAGAAGAGGGTGTTTTGAAATGGTTTGGGCACATGGAGAGAATGAGTGAGGAAAGATTGACCAAGAGGATATATGTGTCGGAGGTGGAGGGAACGAGGAGAAGAGGGAGACCAAATTGGAGTTGGAAAGACGGATTGAAGAAGATTTTGTGTGATCAGGGCCTGAACATGCAGGAGGGTGAAAGGAGGGCAAGGAATAGAGTGAATTGGAGCGATGTGGTATACCGGGGTTGACGTGCTGTCAGTGGATTGAATCAAGGCATGTGAAGCAGTCTGGGGTAAACCATTGAAAGCTGTGTACGTATGTATATTTGCGTGCGTGGACGTATGTATATACATGTGTATGGGGGTGGGTTGGGCCATTTCTTTCGTCTGTTTCCTTGCGCTACCTCGCAAACGCGGGAGACAGCGACAAAGAAAAAAAAAAAAAAAAAAATATATATGTCGCTGATGCGGGAGACAGCGACAAAGTATAATAAGCAAAGTGAATATGAATACGATGCATACCACAACCTGGTTTATTATTTTAACTTATAATTGTAATTGGGTATGTTTGAAGGAATAGTGGTTCCAACAATGTTGTATGGTTGCGAGGCGTGGGCTATGGATAGAGTTGTGCGCAGGAGGATGGATGTGCTGGAAATGAGATGTTTGAGGACAATGTGTGGTGTGAGGTGGTTTGATCGAGTAAGTAACGTGAGGGTAAGAGAGATGTGTGGAAATAAAAAGAATGTGGTTGAGAGACCAGAAGAGGGTATTTTGAAATGGTTTGTGCACATAGAGAGAATGAGTGAGGAAAGATTGACCAAGAGGATATATGTGTCTTAGGTGGAGGGAACGAGGAGAAGAGGGAGACCAAATTGGAGGTGGAAAGATGAAGTGAAAAAGATTTTGTGTGATCGGGGCCTGAACATGCAGGCGGGTGAAAGGAGGGCAAGGAATAGAGTAAATTGGAGCGATGTGGTATACCGGGGTTGACGTGCTGTCAGTGGATTGAATCAAGGCATGTGAAGCGTCTGGGGTAAACCATGGAAGGCTGTGTGGGTATGTATATTTGCGTGTGTGGACGTATGTATATACATGTGTATTGGGGTGGGTTGGGCCATTTCTTTCGTCGGTTTCCTTGCGCTACCTCGCAAACGCGGGAGACAGCGACAAAGCAAAAAAAAAAAAAATATATATATGTGTATATATATATATATATATATGTGTATATATATATATATATATATATATATATATATATATATATATATATATATATATATATATATATATATATATATATATATATATATATATATATGTATAGTTATATATATATATATATATATAAATATATATGTATATATATATATATATATATCTATATATATATATATATATATATATATATATATATATATATATATATATATATATATATATATATATATATATATATATATATATATATATATATATATATATATATATATATATATATATATATATATATATATATATATATATATATAAATATATATATATATATATATATATATATATATATATATATATATATATATATATATATATATATATATATATATATATATATATATATATATATATTTATATATATATATATATATATATATATATATATATATATATATATATATATATATATATATATATATATATATATATATATATATATATATATATATATATATATATATATATATATAACTATACATATATATATATATATATATATATATATATAACTATACACATATATATATATATATATATATATATATATATATATATATATATATATATATATATATATATATATATATATATATATATATATATATATATATATATATATATATATATATATATATATATATATATATATATATATATATATATATATATATATATATATATATATATATATATATATATATGATGGTGATGTGAGAAGGAGATGGAGTGAGTATTTTGAAGGTTTGTTGAATGTGTTTGATGATAGAGTGGCAGATATAGGGTGTTTTGGTCGAGGTGGTGTGCAAAGTGCGAGGGTTAGGGAAAATGAGTTGGTAAACAGAGAATAGGTAGTAAAAGCTTTGCGGAAGATGAAAGCCGGCAAGGCAGCAGGTTTGGATGGTATTGCAGTGGAATTTATTAAAAAAGGGGGTGACTGTATTGTTGACTGGTTGGTAAGGTTATTTAATGTATGTATGACTCATGGTGAGGTGCCTGAGGATTGGCGGAATGCGTGCATAGTGCCATTGTACAAAGGCAAAGGGGATAAGAGTGAGTGCTCAAATTACAGAGGTATAAGTTTGTTGAGTATTCCTGGCAAATTATATGGGAGGGTATTGATTGAGAGGGTGAAGGCATGTACAGAGCATCAGATTGGGGAAGAGCAGTGTGGTATCAGAAGTGACAGAGGATGTGTGAATCAGGTGTTTGCTTTGAAGAATGTATGTGAGAAATACTTAGAAAAGCAAATGGATTTGTATGTAGCATTTATGGATCTGGAGAAGGCATATGATAGAGTTGATAGAGATGCTCTGTGGAAGGTATTAAGAATATATGGTGTGGGAGGCAAGTTGTTAGAGGAAGTGAAAAGTTTTTATCGAGGATGTAAGACATGTGTACGTGTAGGAAGAGAGGAAAGTGATTGGTTCTCAGTGAATGTAGGTTTGCGGAAGGGGTGTGTGATGCCTCCATGGTTGTTTAATTTGTTTATGGATGGGGTTGTTAGGGAGGTGAATGCAAGAGTTTTGGAAAGAGGGGCAAGTATGAAGTGTGTTGGGGATGAGAAAGCTTATGAATTGAGTCAGTTGTTGTTCGCTGATGATACAGCGCTGGTGGCTGATTCATGTGAGAAACTGCAGAAGCTGGTGACTGAGTTTGGTAAAGTGTGTGAAAGAAGAAAGTTAAGAGTAAATGTTTATAAGAGCAAGGTTATTAGGTACAGTAGGGTTGTGGGTCAAGTCAATTGGGAGGTGAGTTTGAATGGAGAAAAACTGGAGGAAGTGAAGTGTTTTAGATATCTGGGAGTGGTTCTGGCAGCGGATGGAACCATGGAAGCGGAAGTGGATCATAGGGTGGGGGAGGGGGCGAAAATTCTGGGAGCCTTGAAGAATGTGTGGAAGTCCGGTTTTGATCGAGTAAGTAACGTAGGGTAAGGAGAGTTGGAAATAAAAGAGCGTGGTTGAAGAGCGAAGGGTTTTTGAAATGTTTGGTCACATGAGAGAAGAGTGAGAAAGATTGACCAAGAGGATATGTGTTTAGGTGGAGGAACGAGAGAAGAGGGAGACCAATTGGAGGTGGAAAGGGAGTGAAAAGTTTGTGTGATCGGGCTGACAGCAGGAGGGGAAAGGAGTGCAAAGAATAGAGTGAATTGGGCGTATGTATACCGGGGTTGACGTGCTGTCATGGATTAATAAGGCATGGAGGGGGGTTGGCATTTTTTTCGTCTGTTTCCTTGCGTTACTGCAAACGCGGGAGACAGCGAAAAAAAAAAAATATATATATATATATATATATATATATTATATATTATATTATTATATATATTTTTAAAATATTATATATATAGTTATTAGGTCAGTAGGTTGAGGCAAGTAAATTGGAGGTGAGTTTGAATGAGAAAAACTTTATCTCGGAAAGCAAAAATGGGTATGTTTGAAGGAATAGTGGTTCCAACAATGTTGTATGGTTGCGAGGCGTGGACTATGGATAGAGTTGTGCGCAGGAGGATGGATGTGCTGGAAATGAGATGTTTGAGGACAATGTGTGGTGTGAGGTGGTTTGATCGAGTAAGTAACGTAAGGGTAAGGGAGATGTGTGGAAATAAAAAGAGCGTGGTTGAGAGAGCAGAAGAGGGTGTTTTGAAATGGTTTGGTCACATGGAGAGAATGAGTGAGGAAAGATTGACCAAGAGGATATATGTGTCTTAGGTGGAGGGAACGAGGAGAAGAGGGAGACCAAATTGGAGGTGGAAAGATGGAGTGAAAAAGGTTTTGTGTGATCGGGGCCTGAACAGGCAGGAGGGTGAAAGGAGTGCAAAGAATAGAGTGAATTGGAGCGATATGGTATACCGGGGTTGACGTGCTGTCAGTGGATTAAATCAAGGCATGTGTATGGGGGTGGGTTGGGCCATTTTTTTCGTCTGTTTCCTTGCGTTACCTCGCAAACGCGGGAGACAGCGAAAAAAAAAAAAAAAGTATATATATATATATATATATATATATATATATATATATATATATATATATATATATATATATATATATATATATATATATATAGTTATTAGGTACAGTAGGGTTGAGGGTCAAGTCAATTGGGAGGTGAGTTTGAATGGAGAAAAACTGGAGGAAATGAAGTGTTTTAGATATCTGAGAGTGGATCTGGCAGCGGATGGAACCATGGAAGCGGAAGTGGATCATAGGGTGGGGGAGGGGGCGAAAATCCTGGGGGCCTTGAAGAATGTGTGGAAGTCGAGAACATTATCTCGGAAAGCAAAAATGGCTATGTTTGAAGGAATAGTGGTTCCAACAATGTTGTATGGTTGCGAGGCGTGGGCTATGGATAGAGTTGTGCGCAGGAGGATGGATGTGCTGGAAATGAGATGTTTGAGGACAATGTGTGGTGTGAGGTGGTTTGATCGAGTGAGTAACGTAAGGGTAAGAGAGATGTGTGGAAATAAAAAGAGCGTGGTTGAGAGAGCAGAAGAGTGTGTTTTGAAGTGGTTTGGGCACATGGAGAGGATGAGTGAGGAAATATTGACCAAGAGGATATATGTGTCGGAGGTGGAGGGAACAAGGTGAAGAGGGAGACCAAATTGGAGGTGGAAAGATGGAGTGAAAAAGATTTTGTGTGATCGGGGCCTGAACATGCAGGAGGGTGAAAGGAGGGCAAGGAATAGAGTGAATTGGAGCGATGTGGTATACCGGGGTTGACGTGCTGTCAGTGGATTGAATCAAGGCATGTGAAGCGTCTGGGGTAAACCATGGAAAGCTGTGTAGGTATGTATATTTGCGTGTGTGGACGTATGTATATACATGTGTATGGGGGGGGGGGGCCATTTCTTTCGTCTGTTTCCTTGCGCTTCTCGCAAACGCGGGAGACAGCGACAAAGTATAATAATAATAATATAAATATATATATATATATATATATATATATATATATATATATATATATATATATATATATATATATATATATATATATATATATATATATATATATATATATATATATAGATTGGTGATTAATGGTGCATATACACTTGGGCATGAGAAGAAACATCATGAGAGGCGAGGGTTTTGACAGCAGCTGAGTGAGTGTGTCAGTAGTTTTGATGCACGAGACCGGGTAGAGGATGTGTGTATCAGGTGTTTCCTTTAAAGAATGTGTTTAAGAAATGCTCAGAAAAGGAAGTGGGTTTGTATTTAGCATTTATGGATCCGGAGAAGGCATATGAAAGAGTTGATATAGATGATCTGTGGAAAGTATTATGAATATATGGTGCGGGAGGCAATTTGTTAGAAGCAGTGAAAATCTTTTATCGAGGATGTAAGGCATGTGTACGAGGAGGAAGTGAGGAAAGTGATTGGTTCTCAGTGAATGTTGGTTCGAGGCAGGGGTGCGCGATGTCTCCATGGTTGTACAATTTGTTTATGGATGGGGTTGTTGGGGAGGTGAATCCAAGAGTTTTGGAAAGAGGGGCCAGTATGCAGTCTGTTGTGGATGAGATAGTTTGGGAAGTGAATCAGTTGTTGTTTGCTGATGACACCCCACTGGTGGCTAATTCGGGTGAGAAACTGCAGAAGATGGTGACTGAATTTGAAAAATGTGTGAAACAAGAAAGCTGAGAGTGAATGTGAATAAGATCAAGTTTTTAGGTACAGTAGGGTTGAGGGACAAGTCAATTGGGATTTACGTTTGAATGGAGAAAAACTGGAGGAAGTAAAATGTTTTAGATATATGGGAGTGGATTTGCCAGCGGGTATAACCTTGGTAGCGGAAGTGAATCATAGGGTGGGGGTGGGGGCCAAAGTTCTAAGAGCGTTGAAAAATGTGTGGAAATCGAGAACGTTTTCTTAGAAAGCAAAAATTGGGTATGTTCCAAGGAACAGAGGTTCCAACAGTGATATGTAGTTGTGAAGCGTATACTAGAGATAGAGTTGAGTGGAGGAGGGTGGATATGCTGGAAATGAGAGGTTAGGATAATATTTGATGTGAGTTGGTTTGATCGAGAAAGTAATAAAAGTGTAAGAGAGATGTGTCGTAATAAAAAGAGTGTGGTTGAGAGAGCAGAAGCGAATGTTTTCAAATGGTTTGGTCTTATGGGGTGAATGGGTGAGGAAACACTGACAAAGAGGATATATATTTCAAAGGTGGAGGGAACGAGAAGTGGGACAAATTGGAGGTGAAAAGATGAGTAAAAAAGATTTTCAGTGATCGGGGCCTGAACATGCAGGAGTGTGAAAGGCCTACAAGGAATAGAGTGAATTGGAACGATGAGGTATACCGGGGTCGACGTGCTGTCAATGGACTGAAATAGGGCGTGCGAAGCGTCTGGGGTAAACATGGAAAGTTCTGTCGGGCCTGGATGTGGAAATGGAGCTGTGGTTTCGGTGCATTATACATGACCCCTAGAGACTGAGTGTCAATGAATGTCGCCTCTATTGTCTTTTCCTAGCGCTACCTCCCATGCATCCTGGGGAAGAGGTCTGTCATATCATGTGTAGCGGGATGTTTTCGGGAATGATTAAGAGAGCAAGTATGAATTATGTTAAGGTGTATATATATATATATATATATATATATATATATATATATATATATATATATATATATATATATATATATATATATATATATATATATATATATATATATATATATATGTATATATATATATATATATATATATTTATATATATATATATATATATATATATATATATATATATATATATATATATATATATATATATATATATAATATATATATATATATATATATATATATATATATATATATATATATATATATATATATATATATATATATATATATATATATATATATATATATATATATATATATATATATATATATATATATATATGTAAGTAGGAGAGATGGCCAGAGAGCGTTATTGGATTACGTGTTAATTGACAGGCGTGCGAAAGAGAGACTTTTGAATGTTAATGTGCTGAGAGGTGCAACTGGAGGGATGTCTGATCATTATCTTGTGGAGGCTAAGGTCAAGATTTGTATGGGTTTTCAGAAAAGAAGAGTGAATGTTGGGGTGAAGAGGGTGGTGAGAGTAAGTGAGCTTGAGAAGGAGACCTGTGTGAGGAAGTACCAGGAGAGACTGAGTACAGAATGGAAAAAGGTGAGAACAATGGAAGTAAGGGGAGTGGGGGAGGAATGGGATGTATTTAGGGAATCAGTGATGGATTGCGCAAAAGATGCTTGTGGCATGAGAAGAGTGGGAGGTGGGTTGATTAGAAAGGGTAGTGAGTGGTGGGATGAAGAAGTAAGAGTATTAGTGAAAGAGAAGAGAGAGGCATTTGGACGATTTTTGCAGGGAAAAAATGCAATTGAGTAGGAGATGTATAAAAGAAAGAGACAGGAGGTCAAGAGAAAGGTGCAAGAGGTGAAAAAAAGGGCAAATGAGAGTTGGGGTGAGAGAGTATCATTAAATTTTAGGGAGAATAAAAAGATGTTCTGGAAGGAGGTAAATAAAGTGCGTAAGACAAGGGAGCAAATGGGAACTTCAGTGAAGGGCGCAAATGGGGAGGTGATAACAAGTAGTGGTGATGTGAGAAGGAGATGGAGTGAGTATTTTGAAGGTTTTGTTGAATGTGAGTGAGTATGAGTATTTTGAAGGTTTGTTGAATGTGTTTGATGATAGAGTGGCAGATATAGGGTGTTTTGGTCGAGGTGGTGTGCAAAGTGAGAGGGTTAGGGAAAATGATTTGGTAAACAGAGAAGAGGTAGTGAAGGCTTTGCGGAAGATGAAAGCCGGCAAGGCAGCAGGTTTGGATGGTATTGCAGTGGAATTTATTAAAAAAGGGGGTGAATGTATTGTTGACTGGTTGGTAAGGTTATTTAATGTATGTATGACTCATGGTGAGGTGCCTGAGGATTGGCGGAATGCGTGCATAGTGCCATTGTACAAAGGCAAAGGGGATAAGAGTGAGTGCTCAAATTACAGAGGTATAAGTTCGTTGAGTATTCCTGGTAAATTATATGGGAGGGTATTGATTGAGAGGGTGAAGGCATGTACAGAGCATCAGATTGGGGAAGAGCAGTGTGGTTTCAGAAGTGGTAGAGGATGTGTGGATCAGGTGTTTGCTTTGAAGAATGTATGTGAGAAATACTTAGAAAAGCAAATGGATTTGTATGTAGCATTTATGGATCTGGAGAAGACATATGATAGAGTTGATAGAGATGCTCTGTGGAAGGTATTAAGAATATATGGTGTGGGAGGAAAGTTGTTAGAAGCAGTGAAAAGTTTTTATCGAGGATGTAAGGCATGTGTACGTGTAGGAAGAGAGGAAAGTGATTGGTTCTCAGTGAATGTAGGTTTGCGGCAGGGGTGTGTGATGTCTCCATGGTTGTTTAATTTGTTTATGGATGGGGTTGTTAGGGAGGTAAATGCAAGAGTTTTGGAAAGAGGGGCAAGTATGAAGTCTGTTGTGGATGAGAGAGCTTGGGAAGTGAGTCAGTTGTTGTTCGCTGATGACACAGCGCTGGTGGCTGATTCATGTGAGAAACTGCAGAAGCTGGTGACTGAGTTTGGTAAAGTGTGTGGAAGAAGAAAGTTAAGAGTAAATGTGAATAAGAGCAAGGTTATTAGGTACAGTAGGGTTGAGGGTCAAGTCAATTGGGAGGTGAGTTTGAATGGAGAAAAACTGAGGAAGTGAAGTGTTTTAGATATCTGGGAGTGGATCTGGCAGCGGATGGAACCATGGAAGCGGAAGTGGATCATAGGGTGGGGGAGGGGGCGAAAATTCTGGGGGCCTTGAAGAATGTGTGGAAGTCGAGAACATTATCTCGGAAAGCAAAAATGGGTATGTTTGAAGGAATAGTGGTTCCAACAATGTTGTATGGTTGCGAGGCGTGGGCTATGGATAGAGTTGTGCGCAGGAGGATGGATGTGCTGGAAATGAGATGTTTGAGGACAATGTGTGGTGTGAGGTGGTTTGATCGAGTGAGTAACGTAAGGGTAAGAGAGATGTGTGGAAATAAAAAGAGCGTGGTTGAGAGAGCAGAAGAGGGTGTTTTGAAGTGGTTTGGGCACATGGAGAGGATGAGTGAGGAAAGATTGACCAAGAGGATATATGTGTCGGAGGTGGAGGGAACAAGGAGAAGAGGGAGACCAAATTGGAGGTGGAAAGATGGAGTGAAAAAGATTTTGTGTGATCGGGGCCTGAACATGCAGGAGGGTGAAAGGAGGGCAATGAATAGAGTGAATTGGAGCGATGTGGTATACCGGGGCTGACGTGCTGTCAGTGGATTGATTCAAGGCATGTGAAGCGTCTGGGGTAAACCATGGAAAGCTGTGTAGGTATGTATATTTGCGTGTGTGGACGTATGTATATACATGTGTATGGGGGGGGTTGGGCCATTTCTTTCGTCTGTTTCCTTACGCTACCTCGCAAACGCGGGACACAGCGACAAAGTATAAAAAAAAAAAAAAAACATATATATATATATATATATATATATATATATATATATATATATATATATATATATATATATATATATATATATATATATATATATATATATAAATATATATATATATATATATATATATATATATATATATATATATATATATATATATATATATATATATATATATATATATATATATATATATATATATATATATATATATATATATATATATATATATATATATATATAAGGTGAGTAATGTGGCAGTTGAGGGAATAATTGGTATACATGGGGTGTTCAGTGTTGTAAATGGAAATGGTGAAGAGCTTGTAGATTTATGTGCTGAAAAAGGACTGATGATTGGGAATACCTGGTTTAAAAAGCGAGATATACATAAGTATACTTATGTAAGTAGGAGAGATGGCCAGAGAGCGTTATTGGATTACGTGTTAATTGACAGGCGTGCGAAAGAGAGACTTTTGGATGTTAATGTGCTGAGAGGTGCAACTGGAGGGATGTCTGATCATTATCTTGTGGAGGCTAAGGTGAAGATTTGTATGGGTTTTCAGAAAAGAAGAGTGAATGTTGGGGTGAAGAGGGTGGTGAGAGTAAGTGAGCTTGGAAGGAGACCTGTGTGAGGAAGTACCAGGAGAGACTGAGTACAGAATGGAAAAAGGTGAGAACAATGGAAGTAAGGGGAGTGGGGGAGGAATGGGATGTATTTAGGGAATCAGTGATGGATTGCGCAAAAGATGCTTGTGGCATGAGAAGAGTGGGAGGTGGGTTGATTAGAAAGGGTAGTGAGTGGTGGGATGAAGAAGTAAGAGTATTAGTGAAAGAGAAGAGAGAGGCATTTGGACGATTTTTGCAGGGAAAAAATGCAATTGAGTGGGAGATGTATAAAAGAAAGAGACAGGAGGTCAAGAGAAAGGTGCAAGAGGTGAAAAAAAGGGCAAATGAGAGTTGGGGTGAGAGAGTATCATTAAATTTTAGGGAGAATAAAAAGATGTTCTGGAAGGAGGGAAATAAAGTGCGTAAGACAAGGGAGCAAATGGGAACTTCAGTGAAGGGCGCAAATGGGGAGGTGATAACAAGTAGTGGTGATGTGAGAAGGAGATGGAGTGAGTATTTTGAAGGTTTGTTGAATGTGTTTGATGATAGAGTGGCAGATATAGGGTGTTTTGGTCGAGGTGGTGTGCAAAGTGAGAGGGTTAGGGAAAATGATTTGGTAAACAGAGAAGAGGTAGTGAAAGCTTTGCGGAAGATGAAAGCCGGCAAGGCAGCAGGTTTGGATGGTATTGCAGTGGAATTTATTAAAAAAGGGGGTGACTGTATTGTTGACTGGTTGGTAAGGTTATTTAATGTATGAATGACTCATGGTGAGGTGCCTGAGGATTGGCGGAATGCGTGCATAGTGCCATTGTACAAAGGCAAAGGGGATAAGAGTGAGTGCTCAAATTACAGAGGTATAAGTTTGTTGAGTATTCCTGGTAAATTATATGGGAGGGTATTGATTGAGAGGGTGAAGGCATGTACAGAGCATCAGATTGGGGAAGAGCAGTGTGGTTTCAGAAGTGGTAGAGGATGTGTGGATCAGGTGTTTGCTTTGAAGAATGTATGTGAGAAATACTTAGAAAAGCAAATGGATTTGTATGTAGCATTTATGGATCTGGAGAAGGCATATGATAGAGTTGATAGAGATGCTCTGTGGAAGGTATTAAGAATATATGGTGTGGGAGGAAAGTTGTTAGAAGCAGTGAAAAGTTTTTATCGAGGATGTAAGGCATGTGTACGTGTAGGAAGAGAGGAAAGTGATTGGTTCTCAGTGAATGTAGGTTTGCGGCAGGGGTGTGTGATGTCTCCATGGTTGTTTAATTTGTTTATGGATGGGGTTGTTAGGGAGGTAAATGCAAGAGTTTTGGAAAGAGGGGCAAGTATGAAGTCTGTTGGGGATGAGAGAGCTTGGGAAGTGAGTCAGTTGTTGTTCGCTGATGATACAGCGCTGGTGGCTGATTCATGTGAGAAACTGCAGAAGCTGGTGACTGAGTTTGGTAAAGTGTGTGGAAGAAGAAAGTTAAGAGTAAATGTGAATAAGAGCAAGGTTATTAGGTACAGTAGGGTTGAGGGTCAAGTCAATTGGGAGGTGAGTTTGAATGGAGAAAAACTGGAGGAAGTGAAGTGTTTTAGATATCTGGGAGTGGATCTGGCAGCGGATGGAACCATGGAAGCGGAAGTGGATCATAGGGTGGGGGAGGGGGCGAAAATTCTGGGGGCCTTGAAGAATGTGTGGAAGTCGAGAACATTATCTCGGAAAGCAAAAATGGGTATGTTTGAGGGAATAGTGGTTCCAACAATGTTGTATGGTTGCGAGGCGTGGGCTATGGATAGAGTTGTGCGCAGGAGGATGGATGTGCTGGATATGAGATGTTTGAGGACAATGTGTGGTGTGAGGTGGTTTGATCGAGTGAGTAACGTAAGGGTAAGAGAGATGTGTGGAAATAAAAAGAGCGTGGTTGAGAGAGCAGAAGAGGGTGTTTTGAAGTGGTTTGGGCACATGGAGAGAATGAGTGAGGAAAGATTGACCAAGGGGATATATGTGTCGGAGGTGGAGGGAACGAGGAGAAGAGGGAGACCAAATTGGAGGTGGAAAGATGGAGTGAAAAAGATTTTGTGTGATCGGGGCCTGAACATGCAGGAGGGTGAAAGGAGGGCAAGGAATAGAGTGAATTGGAGCGATGTGGTATACCGGGGTTGACGTGCTGTCAGTGGTTTGAATCAAGGCATGTGAAGCGTCTGGGGTAAACCATGGAAAGCTGTGTAGGTATGTATATTTGCGTGTGTGGACGTATGTATATACATGTGTATAGAGGGGGTTGGGCCATTTCTTTCGTCTGTTTCCTTGCGCTACCTCGCAAACGCGGGAGACAGCGACAAAGTATAATAATAATTTTTTTTTTTTTTTTTATACCTCAAGGAAACAGACGAAAGAAATGGCCCAACCCCCCCCCCATACACATGTACATACACACGTCCACACACGCAAATATACATACCTACACAGCTTTCCATGGTTCACCCCGGACGCTTCACATGCCTTGATTCAATCCACTGACAGCACGTCAACCCCGGTATACCACATCGCTCCAATTTACTCTATTCCTTGCCCTCCTTTCACCCTCCTGCATGTTCAGGCCCCGATCACACAAAATCTTTTTCACTCCATCTTTCCACCTAAAATTTGGTCTCCCTCTTCTCCTTGTTCCCTCCACCTCCGACACATATATCCTCTTGGTTAATCTTTCCTCACTCATCCTCTCCATGTGCCCAAACCACTTCAAAACACCCTCTTCTGCTCTCTCAACCACGCTCTTTTTTTTTCCACACATCTCTCTTACCCTTACGTTACTCACTCGATCAAACCACCTCACACCACACATTGTCCTCAAACATCTCATTTCCAGCACATCCATCCTCCTGCGCACAACTCTATCCATAGCCCACGCCTCGCAACCATACAACATTGTTGGAACCACTATTCCTTCAAACATACCCATTTTTGCTATCCGAGATAATGTTTTCGACTTCCACACATTCTTCAAGGCCCCCAGAATTTTCGCCCCCTCCCCCACCCTATGATCCACTTCCGCTTCCATGGTTCCATCCGCTGCCAGATCCACTCCCAGATATCTAAAACACTTCACTTCCTCCAGTTTTTCTCCATTCAAACTCACCTCCCAATTGACTTGACCCTCAACCCTACTGTACCTAATAACCTTGCTCTTATTCACATTTACTCTTAACTTTCTTCTTCCACACACTTTACCAAACTCAGTCACCAGCTTCTGCAGTTTCTCACATGAATCAACCACCAGCGCTGTATCATCAGCGAACAACAACTGACTCACTTCCCAAGCTCTCTCATCCCCAACAGACTTATATATATATATACATATATATATATATATATATATATATATATATATATATATATATATATATATATATATATATATATATATATATATAAATTCAAACACTAGTCGCCATTTCCCGCGTTAGCAAGGTAGCGTTAAGAACAGAGGACTGGACCTTTGAGGAAATATCCTCACCTGGCCCCCATCTCTCTTTTTTGTTTTGGAAAATTAAAAGAAAACTGAGTGGGGAGGATTGGCAGCCCCCCGATCCCTTCCCTTTTAGTCACCTTCTACGACACGCAGGGAATACTTGGGAAGTATTCTTTCTCCACATCCCCAGGGAATATATATATATATATATATATATATATATATATATATATATATATATATATATATATATATATATATATATATATATATATATGTATTTCTCCACACGCATTTCTCCCACACTTTCCACGCATTCCTCGCGTGTCGTACATGGCGACAAAAGGGGACGAGAGCGGGGGGCCAGAAACGCTCCCCTCCTTGTATTTTACCTTTCTAAAAGGGGAAACAGAAGAAGGAGTCAAGCATTGAGTGCTCATCCTCCTCGAAGGCTCATAGTGGGGTGTCTAAATGTATTTGGATGTAACCAAGATGAGAAAAAAGGAGAGATCGGTAATATGTTTGAGGAATGTAACCTGGATGTTTTGCCTCTGAGTGAAACGAAGCTTAAGGGTAAAGGGGAAGAGTGGTTTGGGAATGTCTTCGGAGTCAAGCTAGGTGTTAGTGAGAGGACAAGAACAAGGGAAGGAGTAACACTACTCCTTAAACAGGAGTTGTGGGAGTATGTGATAGAGTGTAAGAAAGGAAATTCTAGATTGATATGGGTAAAACAGAAAGTTGATGGAGAGAGATGGGTGATTATTGGTGCATATGCACCTGGGCATGAGAAGAAAGATCATGAGAGGCAAGTGTTTTGGGAGCAGCTGAATGAGTGTGTTAGTGGTTTTGATGCACGAGACCGGGTTATAGTGATGGGTGATTTCAATGCAAATGTGGCAGTTGAGGGAATAATAGGATACATGGGGTGTTCAGTGTTGTAAATAGAAATGGTGAAGTGCTTTTATATTTATATGCTGAAAAAGAACTGGTGATTGGGAATACCAGGTTTAAAAAGCGAAATATACATAAGTATACGAATGTAAGTAGGAGATATGGCCAGAGAGCGTTATCGGATTACGTGTTCATTGATAGGCGCGCGAAAGAGAGACTTTTGGTTGTTAATGTGCTGAGAGGTGCAACTGGAGGGATGTCTGATCATTACCTTGTGGAAGCGAAGGTGAAGATTTGTAGGGGTTTTAAGAAAAGAGGAGAGAATGTTGGGGTGAAGAGAGTGGTGAGAGTAAGTGAGATTGGGAAGGAAACTTTTGTGAGGAAGTACCAGGAGAGACTGAGTATAGATTGGAAAAAGGTGAAAACAAAGGAGGTAATGGGAGTGGGAGAGGAATGGGATGTATTTAGGGAAGCAGTGATGGCTCTAGCAAAAGATGCTTGTGGCATGAGAAGCGTGGGAGGTGAGTTGATTAGAAAGGGTAGTAAGAGGTGGAATGAAGAAGTAAAATTATTTGTGATAGAGAAGAGAGAGGCATTTGGGCGATTTTTGCAGGGAAAAAATGCAAATGAGTGGGAGATGTATAAAAGAAAGAGGCAGGAGGTCGAGAAACGTGCAAGAGGTGAAAAAGAGGGCAAATGAGAGTTGGGTTGAGAGAGTATCATTAAATTTTAGGGAGAATAAAAAGATGTTTTGGAAGTAGGTAAATAAAGTGCGTAAGACAAGAGAGGAAATGGGAACTTCAGTGAAGGGGGCTAATGGGGAGGTGATAACAAGTAATGTTGATGTGAGAAGGAGATGGAGTGAGAGTATTGTGAAGGTTTGATGAATGTGTTTGATGATGGAGTGGCAGATATAGGGTGTTTTGGTCGAGGTGGTGTGCAAAGTGAGAGGGTTAGGGAAAATGATTCGGTAAACAGAGAAGAGGTAGTAAAAGCTTTGCGGAAGATGAAAGACGGCAAGGCAGCAGGTGTGGATGGTACTGCAGTGGAATTTATTGAAAAAGGGGGTGACTGTATTGTTGACTGGTTGGTAAGGCCATTTAATGTATGTATGACTCATGGTGAGGTGACTGAGGATTGGCGGAATACTTGTATAGTGCCATTATTCTGAGGCAAAGGGGATAACAGTGAGTTCACAAATTACAGAGGTATAAGTTTGGTGATTATTCCTGGTAAATTATATGGGAGGGTATTAATTGAAAGGGTGAAGGCATGTACAGAGCATCACATTGGGGAAGAGCAGTGTGGTTTCAGAAGCGGTAGAGGATGTGTGTATCAGGTGTTTGCTTTGAAGAATGTAAGTGAGTTATACTTAATAAAGCTAATGGATTTGTATGCAGCTTTTATGGACCTGGAGAAGGCATATGATAGAGTTGATAGAGATGCTCTGTGGAAGGTATCAAGAATATATGGTGAAGGAGGCAAGTTGTTAGAAGCAGTGAAAAGTTTTTATCGAGGATGTAAGGCATGTGTACGTGTAGGAAGAGAGGAAAGTGATTGTTTCTCAGTGAATGTTGGTTTGCGGCAGGGGTGTCCGATGTCTCCATGATTGTTTAATTTGTTTATGGATGGGGTTGTTAGGGAGGTGAATGCAAGAGTTTTGGAAAGAGGGGCAAGTCTGTTGTGGATGAGAGAGCTTGGGAAGTGAGTCAGTTGTTCGCTGATGATACAACGCTGGTGGCTGATTCATGTGAGAAACTGCAGAAGCTGGTGACTGAGTTTGGTAAGATGTGTGAAAGAAGAAAGTTAAGAGTAAATGTGAATAAGAGCAAGGTTATTAGATACTGTAAGGTTGATGGTCAATTCAATTGGGAGGTAAGTTTGAATGGAGAAAAACTGGAGGAAGTAAAGTGCTTTACATATATGTTAGTGGATCTGTTAGCGGATAGAACCATGGAAGCGGAAGTGAATAATAGGGTGGGGAAGGGGCGAAAATTCTGGGAGCATTGAAGAATGTGTGGAACTCGAGAACATTATCTGGGAAAGGAAAAATGTGTATGTTTGAAGGAATAGTGGTTCCACCAATGTTGTATGGTTGCGACGCGTGGGCCATGGATAGAGTTGTGCGCAGGAGGGTGGATGTGCTGGAAATGAGATGTTTAAGGACAATATGTGGTGTGAGGTTGTTTGATCGAGTAAGTAATATAAGGGTAAGAGAGATGTGTGGAAGTAAAAAGAGTGTGGTTGAGAGAGCAGAAGAGGGTGTTTTGAAATGGTTTGGTCATATGGAGAGAATGAATGAGGAAAGATTGACCAAGAGGATATATGTATCAGAGGTTGAGGGAACGAGGAGAAGTGGGAGACTTAATTGGAGGTGGAAAGATGGAGTGAAAAAGATTTTGAGTGATCGGGGCCTGAACATGCAGGAGGGTGAAAGGCGGGCAAGGAATAGAGTGGATTGGATCGATGTGGTATACCGCGGTCGACGTGCTATCAATGGATTGAACCAGGCCATATGAAGCGTCTGGGGTAAACCATGGAAAGTTCTATGGGGCCCTGATGTGGAAAGGGAGCTGTGGTTTCGGTGCATTATTACATGACAGCTAGAGACTGAGTGTGAACGAATGTGGCCTTTGTTGTCTTTTCCTAGCGCTAGCTCGCTCACATGAGGGGGGAGGGGGATGTTATTCCATGGATGGCGAGGTAGCAATGGGAATAAATAAGGGCAGACAGTATGAGTTATGTATATGTGTATATATGTATATGTCTGTGTGTGTATATATATATATATATATATATATATATATATATATATATATATATATATATATATATATATATATATATATATATATATATATATATATATATATATATATATATATATATATATATATATATATATATATATATATATATATATATATATTTTCTTCTTTCTTTCAAACTATTCGCCATTTCCCGCGTTAGCGAGGTAGCGTTAGGAACAGAGGACTGGGCCTTTTTTGGAATATCCTCACCTGGCCCCCTCTGTTCCTTCTTTTGGAAAATTAAAAAAAAAAAAAAACGAGAGGGGAGGATTTCCAGCCCCCCGCTCCCTCCCCTTTTAGTCGCCTTCTACGACACGCAGGGAATACGTGGGAAGTATTCTTAATCCCCTATCCCCAGGGATATATATATATATATATATATATATATATATATATATATATATATATATATATATATATATATATATATATATATATATATATGTGTATGTGGGTGTGGTTGGGCCATTCTTTCGTCTTTTCCTGCGCATCACATTTCTCCCTGCGGGAGCCTACGACAAAAGGCGCGAAAACAAATACAATTAAATATAAATAATTTTATGACGCGAGTTATTTATGCTTTGCGCTGGACTCCTGCGCCGCGAGTCGCGCAAGGAAGCAAACTGAAAGAACACTGGTGCCCACTACCTCCACACACATGACACACGGCACACACACATGTCACACACACACGGAGTCATACACATCCACAAATCCCTAACGGCACACATATATATACACATACAGAACACACAATATACACACATGCACACAATCCCACTGTTCTGCCCTACTCACCCCTATCGCTACCCCACTACAACACGTGAATAACATCCCCCTCCCTCTCCTTCATGTGCGCGAGGCGACGCCAGGAAAAGACAGCAACAGAAGGCCCATTCGCTCAAACTCGTCTCCAGAAAATGTCATGCAATAATGCCGAAACACAGCTACACTTTCCCATCCAGGCCCAACGACAACTAGATTCCATGTGCGTTTCCCACAAAATGTGGGGAATGGGGGGTGATGGGAGGGGGGGGTATATTGGTTAGGTGGGGGGGGGGGGGGGGGAGGGGATATATATAAGGGGGGGGTGGGGGGGTATCTACATCTTTGTGGTGGGGGGGGGGGTGGGGAGGAAGTTGGGTTGGGGGGGGGGGGGGGGGGGGGGGGGGGGGGGGGGGGGGGGGGGGGGGGGGGGGGGGGGGGGGGGGGGGGGGGGGGGGGGGGGGGGGGGGGGGGGGGGGGGGGGGGGGGGGGGGGGGGGGGTGGGGAGGTGAGTGTGGGAGTTTTGGGGGTTGGGTTGTGTGTTATGTGTGTGTTGTTGGTTTGGTGTGTGTGGTTTATATGTGGTTGGTGTGTGAGGGTGTTGTGGGGGGTGAGTATTTGAGGTACTGGAAAGGTGGATTGAATGGGGATTGATCTGAGTTAAGTGTAATAGAGTGAATTGAATATAGAGTCAGAAGGAAAAAGGGTTAAAGGAAGAGATGGGGATGAAAGGTGATAGATTTTGAGGGGGATAGATAGTGGAGTAAGTTCTTTGGGGGGAGAAATAGGAGATGATGGGGAAAGATAAGATCGTATAAGTGTAAGAGGGATTTAGAGGAAGAGAGATAGAGAGACATGGGCAATTTAAATGCTGATATTATAAATAGAGGAGAGAGATTTAAACATTAAAGAAGGGGGTGGGAATAAAAGCTCGCGTAACCTTAATTACTGGAATCGGCAAACACCGCTCACAACATATTGTCCTAAAACATCTCATTTCCAATATACCTCCCTCCTGGCAATACGCGATCAAGACCCACGCCTAGCAACCATACAACATTGCTAAACCCACTATTTCTTCAAGCATAGCACCATTTTTGTCTTTCGGAGATAATGTTCTAGACTTCCACACATTCTAAAGGCTCCAGGATTTTCAGTGCGCCCCCTCCCCCACCGTAATGACTTACTTCCACTTCCACATTGTTCTCCATCCTGCTGCAGATCCACTCACAGAATAATCTAGAACACTTTACTGATCCTCCAGTTTTTCTCCATCAAACTTACTCCCAATTGACTTGGCCCTCAACCCTGCTGTTAACCTAATAACCTTGCTCTTATTCACATTTACTCTTAACTTTCTTCTTTCACACACTTTAACCAACACGCAGTCCACCACTCTGCAGTTTTCTCTCACATGAATCAGCCACCAGCGCTGTATCCATCAGCGAACAACAACGACTCACTTTACCCAGCTCTCCATCCCCATCAGCAACATGCATACTTGCCCCTATTCCCAAAACTCTTGCAATTCACCTCCCTAAGAACCCCATCCATAAACAAATAAACAACACACCATGGAGACAATCACACACCCCTGCCACAAAACTACATTCACTGATTGAACCAATTACTTTCCTTCTCTTCTACACGTACACATGCCTTACATCCTCGATAAAAAACTTTTCACTGCACATCTACAACACACTGTACTATGTATCATACTGTATATGTGGTCAGAGACTCATCACATTACTCAGCGTGATATCACGTCTATTCTCCTAAGAGTCTCCCTGCCTTGATGTCACAAAGCCTTTTTGTAATTTAAGAGAAATACAGTAATTACAAATAATGAATGAAAACATAAATATCTGTAGGTTTAGTGATAACTGCCAAGCTTGTCAAAACACGCATCGCTACCCCTAATTGCCCTACAAAACATTTATAGAGGTATCAACACTTTAAAAATGACAAGGATAATCTACAATATTACTAAAGCAGATAAGGGCTAACATTGTTGTGGGGAAAAATTTTGTAGTTTTTACAAGACAAAAGTAACTATTTATCTACATGAATATCTAAATGAAGTCCACCACATAATTCTAAACTTCAGTAAAAATCTTTTAAAGGAGCACAAATTCTCATTTAAATTTAAAGAAAAGGAGGGCGTTGTTAAAAGGGTAGCATCCTTATCAAAAGTTGCCCATTTTTTGCCCCTCATTGCCATATATGAGGGCCTGGGAAAAAACACGTAAACAGAATTTCCAGCAGACGTATGGAAATCACGTTCAGTAGGCTCCATCCATATAAACTGTAAAAATTTGGTTTTCGTTTCTTTATTAAGCCCTTAGTGGGGTAAGGATAAAATTTCTAATATTAACAATGTAGATTTAGTAAAAAAAAGCAAAACAATATCAATGTTTATTTTTTGGTTTTCAATTGTTAGCTTTGAAGTTTCCTCACTTTCACTAAATTCCAAGTTGAAAACCTTTTAAAATATTTTTGATGTCTTAGATATATTAAATACCTTTTCAAAGTTGTTTTCATTGAATGATGAGATTGTGTTTAAAATACTGGTTTCCATTATGTGTAAATTAATATGCTCAAAAAATCTGGTAGGGGAAATGGCAACTCTCTTTCACCTGACCTAAAGTAAATTTTATAGGGGAATTTTTTGAAAAAAATTTTACTAAGGATTCTTACCTTCTAATCCCAAATTTGTTTAGTTGTAGATGATGTTCTTTGGGTTGGCAGAAAATAAAAATTTACAAATTTTTTTCCCCTTACTTAACAATTTAGTACCCTTCCTCAAATTTCCCGGGTAGAAAAAAAAAAAAAAATGTATGTTCCCATTTTGATGGCATGATTAATAGGCAAGGAAACAAATTCAAAGTTAAAAGCCCGTAAGAAAACCTTTTAATTTATGCCATATTTCCATACCAAATTCCAACATGACAAATTTTAAATTTTCATTTTCCCAATATTGTTGATTAGGGTATTACGTATCCCCGTCAGATTTTATGATGATGAATTGAAAGAATATTCTATTGGACCCATTTAAATTATCCTAGATTTTTAAATGATAAATCCTTTAAATTTTAACAAAAATCATTGACCCCACACATCCTCTACCACTTCTGAAACCACACTGTCTCCCCAATCTGAACTCTGATAATGCCTTCACCCTCAATCAATACCCTCCAATGATTTCCCGGAATACTCAACAAACTTTTCCTCTGTAATATGACACTCATCTTACCCCCTTTGCTTTGGTACAATGCACCTATGCACCCCATTCCGCCAACCCCAAAGGGCACCCCAACCATGTGTATACATACATTAAATTTAAACTTACCCAACCCGTCCCAAAATACATTTACTCCCCTTTTTAATAAAATTTTCCCCTGAATACCACCAAAAACCCGCTCTTTCCCGGGTTTCATCTTCCCCCAAGGGGTTCAAATACCTCTCCTGTTTTCCCAAAAAAAAATATTATATATATATATATATATATATTATAATAAAATTTTATATATATATTTATATTATATTAATATAAAATATTAATTACTATTTATTTTTCTTTGTCGCCCGTTTTTTCCCCCCCCCCGCGTTACCAGGTAGCGCAAGGAAAACAGAAAAAAGAAAAGGCCCAACCCGCCCACATGCACTTTTATATACATACACGTCCACACACGCAAATATACCTACCTATAAAATCTCCCCAAAGTACACATATATATAAAACAAACAGACATATACATATATACACATTACATATTCATACTGTTGCCTTAATTTGTTTCCCATCCCCACCCCGCCAACATGAATAGCAACCCCCCCCTCCTCATATGTGCGAGGTTAGCGCTAGGAAAAGACACCAAAGCCCCAAATTTGTTACACTCAGTCTTAGCTGTCATATAATAATGCACCGAAAAATACGCCCCTTTTTTAATTTCCCCGGGCCCCAACACCACTTTTTCCAAAAGGTTTTAAACCCCGACGCTTCCCATGGGCCCCGGTTCAATCCCAAATTTACAAACACGTCGGGCCCCGGTATACCACATCGTTCCAATTCACTCTATTCTTTGCACGCCTTTCACCCTCCTGCATGTTCAGGCCCCGATCACTCAAAATCTTTTCCACTCCATCTTTCCACCTAAAATTTGGTATCCCACTTCTCCTCGTTCCATCCACCTCTGACACATATATCCTCTTTGTCAATCTTTCCTCACTCATCCTCTCCATGTGACCAAATCATTTCAAAACACCCTCTTCTGCTCTCTCAACCACATTCTTTTTATTTCCACACATCTCTCTTACCCTTACATTACTTACTCGATCAAACCACCTCACACCACATATTGTCCTCAAACATCTCATTTCCAGAACATCCACCCTCCTGCGCACAACTCTATCCATAGCCCACGCCTCGCAACCATACAACATTGTTGGAACCACTATTCCTTCAAACATATCCATTTTTGCTTTCCGAGATAATGTTCTCGACTTCCAAACATTCTTCAATGCTCCCAGAATTTTCGCCCCCTCCCCAACCTATGGGAGAAATACTTAGAAAAACAAATGGATATGTATTTAGCATTAATGGATCTGGAGAAGGCATATGATAGAGTTCTTAGAGATGCTCTCTGGAAGGTATTAAGAGTATATGATGTGGCAGGCAAGTTGCTAAAACCAGTGAAAACGTTTATATCGAGGGTATAAGTTATATTTACGAGTAGGAAGAGAGGAATGTGATTGGTTTTCATTGAATGTCGGTGCTGGATACCTCAATGTCTGTTTAATTTCTTTATGGATGCGGCTGTTAGGGAGGTGAATGCAAGAGTTTTGGAGAGAGTGGCAAGTATGCAATCTGTTGTGGATGAGAATGCTTCGGAAGTGAGTCAGTTTTTGTTCGATGATGATCAAACGCTGGTGGCTGATTTGGGTGAGAAACTGCAGAAGCTTGGGACTGAGTTTGGGTAAGTTTGTGAAAGAAAGCTGAGAGCAAATATGAATAAGAGCAAGGTTCTTAGGTAGAGTAGGGTTGAGTGACAAGTCATTTGGGAGTTAGGTTACATTACATACTCGATCCAACCACCTCACACCACATATTGCCCTCAAACATCTCATTTTCAGCACATCCACCCTCCTGCGCACAACTCTATCCATAGCCCACGCCTCGCAACCATACAACATTGTTGGAACCACTATTCCTTCAAACATACCCATTATTGCTTTCCGAGATAATGTTCTCGACTTCCACACATTCTTCAATGCTCCCAGAATTTTCGCCCCTCCCCCACCCTATGATTCACTTCCGCTTCCATGGTTCCATCCGCTGCCAGATCCACTCCCAGATATCTAAAACACTTCACTTCCTCCAGTTTTTCTCCATTCAAACTTACCTCCCAATTGACTTGACCCTCAACCCTACTGTACCTAATAACCTTGCTGTTATTCATATTTACTCTTAACTTTCTTCTTTCACACACTTTACCAAACTCAGTCACCAGCTTCTGCAGTTTCTTACATGAATCAGCCACCAGCGCTGTATCATCAGCGAACAACAACTGACTCACTTTCCAAACTATCTCATCCACAACAGACTGCTTACTTGCCCCTCTTTCCAAAACTCTTGCATTCACCTCCCTAACAACCCCATCCATAAACAAATTAAACAACCATGGAGACATCACCCACCCCTGCCGCAAACCTACATTCCCTGGGAACCAATCACTTTCCTCTCTTCCTACACGTACACATGCCTTACATCCTCGATAAAAACTTTTCACCGCTTCTAACAACTTGCCTCCGACACCATATTTTCTTAAAACCTTCCACAGGGCATCTCTATCAACTCTATCATATGCCTTCTCCAGATCCATAAATGCTACATACAAATCCATTTGTTTTTCTAAGTATTTCTCACATACATTCTTCAAAGCAAACACCTTATCCACACATCCTCTACCACTTCTGAAACCACACTGCTCTTCCCCAATCTGATGCTCTGTACATGCCTTCACCCTCTCAATCAATACCCTCCCATATAATATACTAGGAATACATATATATATATATATATATATATATATATATATATATATATATATATATATATATATATATATATATATATATATATATATATATATATATTTATATTTATATATATATATATATATATATATATATATATATAAATATATATATATTTAATGTATATATGGCTCATGGTAACGTGCCTCAGAAATGGCGGATTACATGCATAATTCCACTGTACAAAGTCAAAGCTTATAAAGGTGAGTGTTCAAATTACAGAGGTATAAGTTTGATAAGTTTTCCTTGGAAATTATATAGGAGGTTTTTCATTGGTAGGGTGAAGGCAAATACGGAGTATCAGATTAGGGAAGATCAGTGTGGTTTCAGAAGTGGTAGAGGATGTGTGGATCAGGTGTTTGCTTTGAAGAAAGTATGGGAGAAATACTTAGAAAAACTAATGGATTTGTATTTAGCGTTTATGGACCTGGAGAAGGCATATGATAGAGTTCTTAGAGATGCTCTCTGGAAGATATTAAGAATATATGATGTGGCAGGCAAGTTGCTAAAACCAGCGAAAACGTTTTTATCGAGGGTGTAAGTCATATTTACGAGTAGGAAGAGAGGAATGTGATTGGTTCTTATTGAATGTCGGTGCTTGATGCCTCCATGTTTGTTTAATTTCTTTATGGATGCGGCTGTTAGGGAGGTGAATGCAAGAGTTTTGGAGAGAGTGGCAAGTATGCAATCTGTTGTGGATGAAAATGCTTCGGAAGTGAGTCAGTTGTTGTTCGATGATGATCAAACGCTTGTGGCTGATTTGGGTGAGAAACTGCAGAAGCTTGGGAAAGTGTGTGAAGAAAGCTGAGAGCAAATATGAATAAGAGCAAGGTTCTTAGGTACAGTAGGGTTGAGGGACAAGTCAATTGTGAGTTAGTTTAAATGGAGAAAAACTGGAGGTAGTGAAGTGTTTTGATAAGTGGGAGTGGATTTGGCAGCAGATGGAACCAAGGAAGCGAAAGTGAGTTACAGAGTGGGGGAGGGGGCGAATGTGCTGAAAACGTTGAAGAATGTGTGGAAGGCGGGCACATTATCTCGGAAAGCAAAAATGGGTATGTTGGAAGGAATAATGGTTCCAACAATCTTATACGGTTGCGAGGCGTGGGCTATAGATAGAGTTTTGCGGAGGAGGGTGGATGTGTTGGAAATGAGATGCTTGGGGACAATATGTGGTGTGCGGTGGTTTGAGCGAGTAAATAATGAAAGGGTAAGGGAGATGTTTAGTAATAAAAAGAGTATTGTTGACAAAGCAGAAGTGGGTGTATTGAAATGGTTTGGTCACGTGGAGAGAATGAGTGACGAAACATTGACAAAGAGGATAAATGTGTAAGAGGTTGTGGGAACGAGAAGTCGGAGACCAAATTGGAGGTGGAAGGATGAAGTGAAAAAGATTTTGACTGATCGGGACCTGAACATGCAGGAGGGTGAACGGCGCGCGAGGAATAGAGTGAATTGGAACGATGTGGTATACCGGGGTCGACAGGCTGTTAATGGATTGAACAAGGGCATGTGAAGTGTCTGGGGTAAACCATGGAAAGTTGTGTGGGGCCGAGATGTGTAAAGGGAGCTGTGGTTTTAGTTTATTATACATGACAGCTAGAGATTGATTGTGAACGAATGTGGAATTTGATCTCTTTTCGTAGCGCTACCTTGCACGCATTTGGGGGAGGGGGGTTGTCATTTCATATATTTCAGGGTGGTGATGGGAATGAATAAAGGCAGAATTATGAATTATGTACATGTGTATATATGCATATGTATGTGTATGAATATGTATGTATACGTTGAAATGTATAGGTATGTATATATGCGTGTGTGGACATGCATGTATATACATGTTTATGTAGGTGGGTTGGGCCATTCTTTCGTCTGTATCCTTGCGCTACTTCGCTGACGCGGGAGAGAGTGATAAAGTATACTAAAAGAAATAATAAAATATATATACATAAATGCATATTTATATTCTATTATCCCTGGGGATAGGAGAGAAAGAATACTTCCCACGCATTCCTCACGTGTCGTAGAAGGCGACTAAAGGGGACGTAAGCGTGGTGCTAGAAACCCTCCCCTCTTTATATTTTCACTTTCTAAAAGGGGAAAGAGATAAAGGAGTCACGCGGGGAATGCTCATCATCTTCGAAGGCTCAGACTGTGGTGTCTAAATGTGTGTGGATGTAAGCAAGATGAGAAAAAAGGAGAGATAGGTAGAATGTTTGAGGAAAGGTACCTGGATGTTTTGGCTTTGAGTAAAACGAATCTGAAGGGAAAAGGGGATGAGTGGTTTGGGAATGTCTTGGGAGCAAAGTCAGAGGTTGGTAAGAGGATAGGAGCAAGGGAAGGAGTAGCACTACTCCTGGAACAGGAGTGGTGGGAGTATGTGATAGAGTGTAAGAAAATAAACTCTAGATTGATATGGGAAAAGCTAAAACTGGATGGAGAAAGATTGAAGATTATTGGTGCATATGCACATGGGCATGAATAAAAAGATAAGGAGAGACGAGTGTTTAGGGAGCAGCTGAGTGAGTGTGTTAGTAGTTTTGATGAACGAGACCGGGTTATACTGATGGGTGATTTGAATGCAAAATTGAACACTGTGGCAATTGAGGGAGTAATTGGTGTACATGAGGTGTTCAGTGTTGTAAATCGAAACGGCGAAGAGCTTTTAGATTTGTGCGCTGAAAAAGGACTGGTCATTGGGAATACCTGGTTTAAAAAGAGAGATATACACATGTATACTTATCTAAGTAGGAGAGATGGCCAGAAAGCGTTATTGGATTACTTGGTAAATGACAGGCGCGCGAAAGAGAGACTTTTGGGTGTTAATGTGCTGAGAGGTGTAACTGGAGGTATATCTGATCATTATTTTGTGGAGGCGAAGGTGAAGATATGTAGAGGTTTTCAGAAAAGAAAAAAGAATGTTGGGGTGAAGAGAGTGGCGAGACTAAGTGAGCTTGGGAAGGAGACTTGTGTGAGGAAGTACCAAGGAAAGACTTAATGCATAATGGAAAAAGGTGAAAACATTGGACGTAAATGGAGTGGGGGAGGAATGGGATGTATTTAGGGAGGCAGTGTTGGCTTGCGCAAAAGATGCTTGTGGCATGAGAAGCGTGATAGGTGGGCAGATTAGACAGGGTAGTGAGTGGTGGGAGGGAGATGTAAGATTATTAGAGAAAGAGAAGAGAGACGCATTTGGACAAGTTTTGCGGGGAAATAATGCAAATGAAAGATGCATGAGGTCAAGAGAAAGGTGCAACAGGTGAAAAAGAGGGCAAATGAGAGTTGGGGAGAGAGAATATCATTAAATTTTAAGGAGAATAAAAAGGTGTTTTGGAAGGAGGTAAATAAAGTGCGTAAGACAAGAGAACAAATAGAAACATCGGTGAAGGGGGCTATTGGAGAGAAGATAACAAAAAGTGATGTGAGAAGGAGATGGAGTGAGAATTTTGAGGGCTTCTTGAATGTGTTAGATGACAGAGTGTCAGATATAAGGTGTTTTAGTCGTGATGGTGTGCGAAGTGAGAGGGTTAGGGAGAATGATTTGGTAAACAGAGAAGAGATAGTAAAATCTTTGCAGAAGATGAAAGCCGCAAAGGCAGCAGGTTTGGATGGTATTGCAGTGGCATTTATTAAAAAAGGTGTGACTATGTTGTTGATTGGTTGGTAAGGATATCTAATGTATGTATGACTCATGGTAAGGTGCCTGAGGATTGGCGGAATGCATGCATGGTGCCATTGTGCAAAGGCAAAGGGAATAAATACGAGTGCTCAAATTACAGAGGTATAAGCTTGTTGAGTATTCCTGGTAAATTATATGGGAGGGTATTGATTGAGAGGGTGAAGTCATGTACAGAGGATCAGACTGGGGAAGAGCAGTGTGGTTTCAGAATTGGAAGAGAATGTGTGGATCAGGTGTTTGCTTTGAAGAGTGTATGTAAGAAGTACTTAGAAAAGCAAGTTGATTTGTATGTACCATTTATTGATCTGGAGAAGGCATATGACAGAGTTGATAGAGATGCTCTGCGGAAGCTATTAAGAATATATGGCGTGGGAGGCAGTTTGCTAGATGCAGTGAAAAGTTTTTATCGAGGATGTAAGGCATGTGTAAGAGTAGGAAGAGAAGAAAGTGATTGGTTCTCAGTGAATGTCGGTTTACGGAAATGGTGCTGATGTCTCCATTGTTGTTGGATTTGTTTATGGATGGGTTTGCTAAGGAGGTGAATGCAAGAGTTTTGGAGAGAGGGGCAAGTATGCAGTCAGTTGTGGAAGAGATGGCTTGGGAAGTAAGTTGTTCGCTGATGATACAATGCTGGTGGCTGATTCGGATGAGAAACTTCACAAGATGGTGACTGACTTTGGTAAAGTGTGTGAAAGGAGATAGCTAAGAGAAAATGTAAATAGGAGCAAGGTTACTATCGACAAGTTAATTAAGATGAAAATTAGAGTGGAGAAAAACTGGAGAAAGTGAAGTGTTTTAGATATCGGGATTGGATATGACAGCGGCTGGAGCCATGGAAGCAAAAGTGAGTCAAAGGGTTGGGGAGAAGTGAAAGTTCTGGTAGCGTTGAGAAATGTGTGGAAAGAGAGAACATTATCTTGGAAAGCAAAGATGGGTATGTTTGAAGGAATAGTGGTTCTAAAAATGTGTGGCGAGGTAACGATGGGAATGAATAAAGGCAGACAATGTGAATTGTGTGCATGTGTATATATGTATGTGTCTGTGTGTGTATATATATGTGTACATTAAGATGTATAGGTATGTATATTTGCGTGTGTGGGCGTGTGTGTATATACATGTGTATGTGGGTGGGTTGGGCCATTTCTTTCGTCTGTTTCCTTGCGCTACCTCGCAAAAGCGGGAGACAGCGACAAAGCAAAATAAAAAAAAAAAAAAAAAAAAAATGTTATAAGGTTGCGAGGCGTGAGCTGTAGATAGAGTTTTGCAGAAGAGGGTGGATGGGCTGGAAATGATATATTTGAGGGCAATATATGGTTTGAGGGGGTTTAATCGAGTATGTAATAAAAGGGTAGGAGATATGTGTGGTAATAAAAAGAATTTGGTTGAGAGAGCAAAAGATGGTGTTTTGAAATGGTGTGATCGCATGGAGAGAATGAGTAAGGAAAGATTGACCAAGAGGATATATGTGTCAGAGGTGGAGGGAACGAGGAGAAGTGGGAGACCAAATTGGAGGTGGAAGAATGGAGTGAAAGAGATTTTGAGCGATCGGGGCCTGAATATGCAGGAGGGTACAAGGCGTGCTAGGAATAGAGTGAATTGGAATGATGTGGTATACCGGGGTCGACGTGATGTTAATGGATTAAATCTATGCATATGAAGCGTCTGGGGTAAACCACGGAAAATATTGTGGGGACTGGATGTAGAAAGAGAGCTGTGGTTTCGGTGTATTATACATGAAAACTAGAGACTGAGTGTGAACGAATGTGTCCTTTGTTATCTTTTCCTCGCGGTACCTTACACGCATGAGGGCTGAAGGGGTTGCCATTTCAAATGTGACAGGGGGGCGACGGGAATGAAGGAAGGCAGTGAGTATGAATTACATACATGTATATATATACATTTCCGACGCACACATTTACGTAAGCAGCTGGTCTGCAAGAAAGGTAACTGCTGTTTGATCAACAACCAGGCCCGTAGATACTGTAAAGCTTGCCGATATCAGAAATGCCTCCATGCTGGTATGGTCATGGAAGAAATTTTCTTGAAGCGGCTTGCTATGAAAAGTAAACTAAAGGATAAACGAAAATTACAGCCTTGGAGTGACCTGAACAAGACTCTTAGCGCTGCATACCACGAGTCCTTCATAGTTGCCTACAAAGCTCATTCCATGTTAAGGGATTACCATCAAACAGCAAATAAAGAATTGAGAGTTGTAGGAAGTATACAAGCCCGGCAATTTGCATTAAAAGTGCCAGGCATATCCACTTTGTCTCAAACTACCCAGCAAGTTGTACTGGGACATGCTGTTTCAGAGCTCATGGTACTACACCTCGCATCACGATTTGTGCTAGAACAGAATGGATTTAGTTTCTAAGAGGGTCACTTTTTGCCCGTGGCAGTTGTTGTTGAGATATTGGGAAGACCTTTCACGCTGAAAATTATCCGCTTTGCCATTTTCCTGCTTTTATGCTGGTTTTGATGAGACTGAGGACATTTGAATGATCGTAGTTGAGTGACATCAATAGCGTTTACAACCTCCAGTGGTGTTGAGGATCAAGAATTTTATGCTACAAGTTTAATCATACCACACACACACACACACACACACATACATATATATATATATATATATATATATATATATATATATATATATATATATATATATATATATATATATATATATATATATATATATAGTGATGGTGATATATAGTTATAGTGATGGGTGATTTGAATGCAAAGGTGAGTAATGTGGCAGTTGAGGGAATAATTGGTACACATGGGGTGTTCAGTGTTGTAAATGGAAATGGTGAAGAGCTTGTAGATTTATGTGCTGAAAAAGGACTGATGATTGGGAATACCTGGTTTAAAAAGCGAGATATACATAAGTATACTTATGTAAGTAGGAGAGATGGCCAGAGAGCGTTATTGGATTACGTGTTAATTGACAGGCGTGCGAAAGAGAGACTTTTGGATGTTAATGTGCTGAGAGGTGCAACTGGAGGGATGTTTGATCATTATCTTGTGGAGGCTAAGGTGAAGATTTGTATGGGTTTTCAGAAAAGAAGAGTGAATGTTGGGGTGAAGAGGGTGGTGAGAGTAAGTGAGCTTGAGAAGGAGACCTGTGTGAGGAAGTACCAGGAGAGACTGAGTACAGAATGGAAAAAGGTGAGAACAATGGAAGCAAGGGGAGTGGGGGAGGAATGGAATGTATTTAGGGAATCAGTGATGGATTGCGCAAAAGATGCTTGTGGCATGAGAAGAGTGGGAGGTGGGTTGATTAGAAAGGGTAGTGAGTGGTGGGATGAAGAAGTAAGAGTATTAGTGAAAGAGAAGAGAGAGGCATTTCGACGATTTTTGCAAGGAAAAAGTGCAATTGAGTGGGAGATGTATAAAAGAAAGAAACAGGAGGTCAAGAGAAAGGTGCAAGAAGTGAAAAAGAGGGCAAATGAGAGTTGGGGTGAGAGAGTATCATTAAATATTAGGGAGAATAAAAAGATGTTCTAGAAGGAAGTAAATAAAGTGCGTAAGACAAGGGAGCAAATGGGAACTTCAGTGAAGGACGCAAATGGGGAGATGATAACAAGTAATGATGATGTGAGAAGGAGATAGAGTGAGTATTTTGAAGGTTTGTTGAATGTGTTTGATGATAGAGTGGCAGATATAGGGTGTTTTGGTCGAGGTGGTGTGCAAAGTGAGAGGGTTAGGGAAAATGATTTGGTAAACAGAGAAGAGGTAGTAAAAGCTTTGCGGAAGATGAAAGCCGGCAAGGCAGCAGGTTTGGATGGTATTGCAGTGGAACTTAATAAAAAAGGGGGTGACTCTATTATTGACTGGTTGGTAAGGTTATTTCATGCATGTATGACTCATAGTGAGGTGCCTGAGGATTGGCGGAATACGTGCATAGTGCCATTGTACAAAGACAAAGGGGATAAGAGTGAGTGCTCAAATTTCAGAGGTATAAGTTTGTTGAGTATTCCTGGTAAATTATATGGGAGGGTATTGATTGAGAGGGTGAAGGCAGGTACAGAGCATCAGATTGGGGAAGAGCAGTGTGGTTTCAGAAGTGGTAGAGGATTTTGTGGATCAGGTGTTTGCTTTGAAAAATGTATGTGAGAAATACTTGGAAAAGCAAATGGATTTTTATGTAGCATTTATGGATCTGGAGAAGGCATATGATAGAGTTGATAGAGATGCTCTGTGGAAGGTATTAAGAATATATGGTGTGGGAGGCAAGTTGTTAGAAGCAGTGAAAAGTTTTTATCGAGGATGTAAGGCATGTGTACTTGTAGGAAGAGAGGAAAGTGATTGGTTCTCAGTGAATATAGGTTTGCGGCAGGGGTGTGTGATGTCTCCATGGTTTTTCAATTTGTTTATGGATGGGGTTGTTAGGGAGGTGAATGCAAGAGTTTTGGAAAGAGGGGCAAGTATGAAGTCTGTTGAGGATGATAGAGCTTGGGAAGTGAGTCAGTTGTTGTTCGCTGATGATACAGCGCTGGTGGCTGATTCATGTGAGAAACTGCAGAAGCTGGTGACTGAGTTTGGTAAAGTGTGTGGAAGAAGAAAGTTAAGAGTAAATATGGATAAGAGCAAGGTTATTAGGTACAGTAGGGTTGAGGGTCAAGTCAATTGGGAGGTAAGTTTGGAGAAAAACTGGAGGTAGTAAAGTGTTTTAGATATCTGGGAGTGGATCTGGCAGCGGATGGAACCATGGAAGCGGAAGTGGATCATAGGGTGGGGGAGGGGGCGAAAATCCTGGGAGCCTTGAAGAATGTGTGGAAGTTGAGAACATTATCTCGGAAAGCAAAAATGGGTATGTTTGAAGGAATAGTGGTTCCAACAATGTTGTATGGTTGCGAGGCGTGGGCTATGGATAGAGTTCTGCGCAGGAGGGTGGATGTGCAGGAAATGAGATGTTTGAGGACAACGTGTGGTGTGAGGTGGTTTGATCGAGTAAGTAACGTAAGGGTAAGAGAGATGTGTGGAAATAAAAAGAGCGTGGTGGAGAGAGCAGAAAACGGTGTTTTGAAATGGTTTGGGCACGTGGAGAGAATGAGTGAGGAAAGATTGACCAAGAGGATATATGTGTCGGAGGTGGAGGGAACGAGGAGAAGTGGGAGACCAAATTTTAGGTGGAAAGATGGAGTGAAAAAGATTTTGTGTGATCGGGGCCTGAACATGCAGGAGGGTGAAAGGAGGGCAAGGAATAAGGTGAATATATATATATATATATATATATATATATATATATATATATATATATATAATATATATATATATATATATATATATATATATATATATATATATATATATATATATATATTATATATATATATATATATATATATATATATATATATATATATATATATATATATATATATATATATATATATATATATATATATATATATATATATATATATACATACATATATATATATATATACATATAATATATATATATATATATATATATATATATATATATATATATATATATATATATATATATATATATATATATATATATATATATATATATATATATATATATATATATATATATATATATATATATATATATATATATATATATATATATATAATATATATATATATATATATATATATATATATATATATATATATATATATATATTTATATTTATATATATATATATATATATATATATATATATATATATATATATATATATATATATATATATATATATATATATATATATATATATATATATATATATATATATTCCTTTTTTTTTACTGTTCGCAACCTCCCGCGTTAGCAAGGTAGCGCCAAGAACAAAGGACTGGGCCTTTGAGTGAATATTCTCACATGTCCCACTTCTCTGTTCCTTCTTTTGGAAAATAAAAAAAAAAAAAGGGGGAGGATTTCCAGCCACCCGCTCCATCCCCTTTTAGTCTCCTTCTACGACACGCAGGAAATATGTGGGAGGTATACATGGGGTATTCTGTGTTGTAAAAGGAAATGGTGAAGAGCTTGTAGATTTATGTGCTGAAAAAGGATTAATGATTGGGAATACCTGGTTTAAAAAGAGAGATATCCATATATATAAGTATGTATAGAAGGAGAGATGGCCAGAGAGCGTTATTGGATTACGTGTTAATTGATAGGCGCGTGAATGAGAGAATTTTGGAATGTTAATGTGCTGAGAGGTGCAACTGGAGGGATGTCTGATCATTATCTTGTGGAGGTAAAGGTGAAGATTTGTGGGGGTTTTCAGAAAAGAAGAGTGACTGTTGGGGTGAAGAGGGTGACAGTAAGTGAGCTTGGGAAGGAGACTTGTGTGAGGAAGTACAAGGAGAGATTGAGTACAGAATGGAAAAAGGTGAGAACAATGGAAGTAAGGGGAGTGGGGGAGGAATGGGATGTATTTAGGGAATCAGTGATGGATTGCGCAAAAGATGCTTGTGGCATGAGAAGAGTGGGAGGTGGGTTGATTAGAAAGGGTAGAGAGTGGTGGGATGAAGAAGTAAGATTATTAGTGAAAGAGAAGAGAGAGGCATTTAGACGATTTTTGCAGGGAAAAAGTGCAATTGAGTGGGAGATGTATAAAAGAAAGAGACAGGAGGTCAAGAGAAAGGTGCAAGAGGTGAAAAAGAGGGCAAATGAGAGTTGGGGTGAGAGAGTATCATCAAATTTTAGGGAGAATAAAAAGATGTTCTAGAGGGAGGTAAATAAAGTGTGTAAGACAAGGGAGCAAATGGGAACTTCAGTGAAGGGCGCAAATGGGGAGGTGATAACAAGTAGTGATGATGTGAGAAGGAGATAGAGTGAGTATTTTGAAGGTTTGTTGAATGTGTTTGATGATAGAGTGGCAGATATAGGGTGTTTTGGTCGAGGTGGTGTGCAAAGTGAGAAGGTTAGGGAAAATAATTTGGTAAACAGCGAAGAGGTAGTAAAAGCTTTGTGGAAGATGAAAGCCGACAAGGCAGCAGGTTTTGATGGTATTGCATTGGAATTTATTAAAAAAGGGGGTGACTGGATTATTGACTGGTTGGTAAGGTTATTTAATGCATGTATGACTCATGGTGAGGTGCCTGAGGATTGGCGGAATGCGTGCATAGTGCCATTGTACAAAGACAAAGGGGATAAGAGTGAGTGCTCAAATTTCAGAGGTATAAGTTTGTTGAGTATTCCTGGTAAATCATATGGGAGGGTATTGATTGAGAGGGTGAACTCAGGTACAGAGCATCAGAATGGGGAAGAGAAGTGTAGTTTCAGAAGTGGTAGAGGATTTTGTGGATCAGGTGTTTGCTTTGAAAAATGTATATGAGAAATACTTAGAAAAGCAAATGGATTTGTATGTAGCATTTATGGATCTGGAGAAGGCATATGATAGAGTTGATAGAGATGCTCTGTGGAAAGTATTAAGAATATATGGTGTGGGAGGCAAGTTGTTAGAAACACTGAAAAGTTTTTATCGAGGATGTAAGGCATGTGTACGTGTAGGAAGAGAGGAAAGTAATTGGTTCTCAGTGAATATAGGTTTGCGGCAGGGGTGTGTGATGTCTCCTTGGTTGTTCAATTTGTTTATGGATGGGGTTGTTAGGGAGGTGAATGCAAGAGTTTTGGAAAGAGGGGCAAGTATGAAGTCTGTTGTGGATGAAAGAGCTTCGGAAGTGAGTCAGTTGTTGTTCGCTGATGATACAGCGCTGGTGGCTGATTCATGTGAGAAACTGCAGAAGCTGGTGACTGAGTTTGGTAAAGTGTGTGAAGGAAGAAAGTTAAGAGTAAATGTGAATAAGAGCAATGTTATTAGGTACAGTAGGGTTGAGGGTCAAGTCAATTGTGAGGTAAGTTTGGAGAAAAACTGGAGGAAGTGAAATGTTTTAGATATCTGGGAGTGGATCTGGCAGCGGATGGAACCATGGAAGCGGAAGTAGATCATAGGGTGGGGGAAGGGGCGAAAATCCTTGGAGCCTTGAAGAATGTGTGGAAGTTGAGAACTTTATCTCGGAAAGCAAAAATGGGTATGTTTGAAGGAATAGTGGTTCCAACAATGTTGTGTGGTTGCGAGGCGTGGGCTATGGATAGAGTTGTGCGCAGGAGGGTGGATGTGCTGGAAATGAGATGTTTGAGGACAACGTGTGGTGTGAGGTGGTTTGATCGAGTAAGTAACGTAAAGGTAAGAGAGATGTGTGGAAATAAAAAGAGCGTGGTTGAGAGAGCAGAAAAGGGTGTTTTGAAATGGTTTGGGTACGAGGAGAGAATGAATGAGGAAAGATTGACCAAGAGGATATATGTGTCGGAGGTGGAGGGAACGAGGAGAAGTGCGAGACCAAATTTTAGGTGGAAAGATGGAGTGAAAAAGATTTTGTGTGATCGGGGCCTGAACATGCAGGAGGGTGAAAGGAGGGCAAGGAATAAAGTGAATATATATATATATATATATATATATATATATATATATATATATATATATATATATATATATATATATATATATATTTCTCTTTTTTTATACTGTTCGCGACCTCCCGCGTTAGCAAGGTAGTGCCAAGAACAAAGGACTGGGCCTTTGAGGGAATATTCTCACATGTCCCCCTTCTCTGTTCCTTCTTTTGGAAAATTAAAAAAAAATTTACGAGAGGGGAGGATTTCCAGACCCCCGCTCCCTCCCCTTTTAGTCTCCTTCTACGACACGCAGGAAATACGTGGGAGGTATACATGGGGTGTTCTGTGTTGTAAAAGGAAATGGTGAGTGGCTTGTAGATTTATGTGCTGAAAAAGGATTAGTGATTGGGAATACCTGGTTTAAAAAGAGAGATATCCATAAATATAAGTATGTATAGAAGGAGAGATGGCCAGAGAGCCTTATTGGATTACGTGTTAATTGATAGGCGCGCGAATGAGAGACTTTAGGAATGTTAATGTGCTGAGAGGTGCAACTGGAGGGATGTCTGATCATTATCTTCTGGAGGCGAAGATGAAGATTTGTGGGGGTTTTCAGGAAAGAAGAGAGATGTTGGGGTGAAGAGAGTGGTGAGAGTACGTGAGAATGGGAAGGAGACTTGTGTGAGAAAGTACCAGGAGAGACTTAGTACAGAATGGAAAAAGGTGAAAACAAAGAAGGTAAGGGGATTGGGGGAGGAATTGGATGTATTTAGGGAAGCAGTGATGGCTTGCGCAAAGGATGTTTGTGGCATGAGAAGAGTGCGAGGCGGGCAGATTAGAAAGGTTATTGAGTGGTGGGATGAAGAAGTAAGATTATTAGCGAAAGAGAAGAGAGAGGCATTTGGACGATTTTTGCAGGGAAATAATGCAAATGAGTGAGAGATGTATAAAAGAAATAGGCAGGAGTTCAAGAAAAAGGTACAAGAAATGAAAAAGGGGGCCAGTGAGAGTTGGGGTGAGAGAGTGTCATTAAATTTTAGGGAGAATAAAAAGATTTTTTGGAAGGAGGTAAATAACGTGCGTAAGACAAGGGAACAAATGGGACTTCAGTGAAGGGGGCTAATGGGGAGGTGATAACAAGTAGTGGTGATGTGAGAAGATGTAGTGAGTATTTTGAAGGTTTGTTGAATGTGTTTGATGAGAGAGTGGCAGATATAGGATGTTTTGGTCGAAGTGGTGTGCAAAGGGAGAGGGTTAGGAGGATGATTTGGTAAACAGAGAAGAGGTAGTAAAAGCTTTGCGGAAGATGAAAGCCGGCAAGGCAGCAGGTTTGGATGGCGTTCCAGTGGAATTTATTAAAAGTGGGGTGACTGTATTATTGACTGCTTGGTTCATGGTGAGGATTGGCGGAATGCTTGCAGAGTGCAATTGTACAAAGGCAAAGGGGAGAAAAGTGAGTGCTCACATTACAGAGGTATAAGTTTGTTGAGTATTTCTGGTAAATTATATAGGAGGGTATTGATTGAGAGGGTAAAGGCATGTACAGAGTATCAAATTGAGGAAGAGCAGTGTGGTATCAGAAGTGGTAGAGGATGTTCGGATCAGGTGTTTGCTTTGAAGAATGTATGTGAGAAATACTTAGAAAAGCAAATGGATTTGCGTATAGCATTTATGGATCTGGAGAAGGCATATGCTAGAGTTGACAGAGAAGGTCTGTGGAAGGTATTAAGAATATATGGTGTGGGAGGCAAGTTGTTAGATGCAGTGAAAAGTATTTATCGAGGATGTAAGGCATGTGTACGTGTAGGAAGAGAGGAAAGTGATTGGTTCTCAGTGAATATAGGTTTGCGGCAGGGGTGTGTGATCTCTCTATGGTTGTTTAAATTGTTTATGGATGGGGTTGTTAGAGAGGTGAATGCCATGATTTTGGAAAGAGGGGCAAGTATGCAGTCTGTTGTTGATGAGAGAGCCTTGAAAGTGAGTCAGTTCTTGTTCGCTGATGATACAGAACTGGTGGCTGATTCATGTGAGAAACTGCACAAGCTGGAGACTGAGTTTGGTGAAATGTGTGAAAAAAATAAGTTGAGAGTAAATGTGAATAAGAGGAAGGTTATGAGGTACAGTAGGGTTGAGGGTCAAGTCAATAGGGAGGTAAGTTTGAATGAAGAAAAACGGGAGGAAGTGAAGTGATTTTGATATCTGGGAGTGGATTTGGGAGCGGATGGAACCATGGAAGAGGAAGTGAACCATAGGGTGGGGGAGGGGGCAAAAATTCTTTGAGCCTTGAAGAACGTATGGAAGTCGAGAACATTATCTCGGAAAACAAAAATGGGTATGTTTGAAGGAATAGTGGTTCCAACAATGTTGTATGGTTGCGAGGCGTGGGCTATGGATAGAGTTATGAGGAGAAGAAAGGAGTGATATATAGTATGTTTGAGGAAACGAACCTTGATGTTTTGGCACTGAGTGAAACGAAGCTCAAGGCTAAAGGGGAAGAGCGGCTTAGGGATGTCATGGGAGTAAAGTCAGGGGTTAGTGAGAGGACAAGAGCAAGGGAAGGAGTATCACTACTCTTGAAACAGGAGTTGTGGGAGTATTTGGTAGTCTAAGAAAGGAAACTCTATTTTGATATGGGTGAAACTGAAAGTGGATTAAGAGAGATGGGTGATTATTGTTGCATATGCACGTGGGCATGAGAAGAAAGATCATGAGAGGCAAGTGTTTTGGGAGACGCTGAGTGAGTGTGTTAGTAGTTTTGATGCACGAGACCGAGTTATAGTGACGGATGATTTGAATGCAAAGGTGATTAATGTGGCAGTTTAGGAAATATTAGGTGTACATGGGGTGTTCGGTGTTGTAAATGGATATGGTGAAGAGCTTGTATATTTATAAACTGAAAAAGGACTGGTGACTCGGAATACCCTGTTTGTAAAGAGGGAGGTGAACAAGTATACGTATGTAGGTAGGAGAGATGGCCAGAGAGCATTATTAGATTATATGTTAGTTGATAGGCGCGCGAAAGACAGACTTTTGGATGATGATGTGCTGAGAGGTGCAACTGGAGGGATGTCTGATCATTATCTTGTGGAGGCGAAGGGGAAGATTTGTAGAGGTTTTCAGAAAAGAAGAGATAATGTTGGGATGAAAAGAGTGGTGAGAGTAAGTGAGCTTGGGAAGGAGACTTGTGTGAGGAAGGTCCAGGAGAGAATGAGAACAGGATAGAAAAAGGTGAGAGCAAAGGACGTAAGGGGAATGGGGAAGGAATGGGATGTATTTAGGGAAGAAGTGATGGCTTGCGGAAAAGATGCTTGTGGCACGAGAAGCATGGGAGGTCGGCTTACTAGAAAGGGTAGTGAGTGATGGGATGAAGAAGAAAGATTGTTAGTGAAAGAGAAAAGAGAGGCATTTGGACGATTTTTGTAGGGAAATAATGCAAATGAGTGGGAGATGTATAAATGAAAGAGGTAGGAGGTCAAGAGAAAGATGCAATAGGTGAAAAAGGGGGCAAATGAGAGTTGGAGGAGAGTGTATCATTAAATTTTAGGGAAAAATGTTTGAGGTAAATAAAATGCGTAAGACAAGGGAACAAATGGGAACTTTAGTGAAAGGGGCTAATGGAGAGGTGATAACAAGTAGTGGCGATGTGAGAAGGAGATGGAGTGTGTATTTTGAAGGTTTGCTGAAAGTGTTTGACGATAGAGTGGCAGATATAGGGTGTTTTGGTCGAGGTGATGTGCAAAGTAAGAGGGTTAGGGAGAATGATTTGGTAAACAGAGAGCAGGTAGTAAAAGCTTTGCGGAAGATGAAAGCCGGCAAGGTGGCGGGTTTGGATGGTATTGCAGTGGAATTTATTAAAAAAGGGTGTGACTGTATTGTTAATTGGTTGGTAAGGTTATTAATTGAATGTATGACTCATGGTGAGTTGCCTGAGGATTGACGAAATGCTTACATTGTGCCATTATGCAAAGGCAAAGGGAAAAAAGTGAGTGCTCAAATTACTGAGGTATAAGTTTGTTGAGTATTCCTGGGAAATTATATGGGATATAATTGATTGAGAGAGTGAAGGCATGTACAGAGCATCAGATTGGGGAAGAGCAGTGTGGTTTCAGAAGTGGTAGAGGATGTGTGGATCAGGTGTTTGCTCTGAAGAACGTATGTGAGAAATACATAGAAAAGCGAATGGAATTGCATGTAGCATTTATGGATCTGGAGAAGGAATATGATAGAGTTGATAGAGATGCTATGTGGAAGTTATTAAGAATATATGGTGTGGGAGGCAAGTTGTTAGAAGTGGTGAAAAGGTATGTGTACGTGTATGAAGAGAGGAAAGTGATTGGTTCTCAGTGAATATTGGTTTGCGGAAGGGGTGTGTGATGTCTCCATGGTTGTTTAATTTGTTTATGGATGGGGTTGTTAGGGAGGTGAATGGAAGAGTTTTGGAAAAAGGGGCAAGTATGCAGTCTGTTGCGGACGAGACGACTTGGGAAGAGAGTCAGTTGTTGTTTGCTGATGATATAGCGCTGTTGGCTGATTCGTGTGGGAAACTGCAGAATCTGGTGACTGAGATTTGTATAGTGTGTGAAAGAAGAAAGCTGAGAGTAAATGTTAATAAGAGCAAGGTTATTATGTACAGTAGGCTTGAGGGACAAGTCAATTGGAGGGTAAGTTTGAAGGGAGAAAAACTGGAGGAAGTGAAGTGTTTTTGATATCTGGGAGTGGATTTGGCAGAGGATGGAACCATGGAAGCGGAACTGAATCATAGTATGGGAGATGGGGCGAAAGTTCTGGGAGCGTTGAAAAATGTTAGAAAGTCGAGAACATTATCTTGGAAAGGGAAAATGGGTATGTTTGAAGTAACAGTGGTTTCAACAATGTTATATGGTTGCCGGGCGTGGGCTATAGATAGAATTGTGCGGAGGAGAGTCGATGTGTTGGAAGTAAGACGATTGAGGACAATACGTGGTATTAGGGGGTTTGATCGAGTAAGTAATGATAGGGTAATAGAGATGTGTGGTGATAAAAAGAGTATGGTTGAAAGCGCACAAGGGGTGTTTTGAAATAGTTTAGTCACATGGAGAAAGTGGGTGAGGAAAGATTGACCAAGAGGATATATGTGTCAGAGGTGGAGGGAAAGAGAAGTGGGATTCCAAAATGTAGGTGGAATGATAGAGAGAAACAGATTTTGAGTGATCGGGGCCTGAACATGCAGGAGGGTGAAAGGCGTGCAAGGTATAAAGTGAAATGGAACGATGTGGTATACCAAGGTCGACTAGCTGTCAATGGATTAAACCAGGGCATGTGAAGCGTCTGAGGTAAACCATGGAATGTTTTGTGTGACCTGGATGCGGAAAGGGAGCTGTGGTTCTGGTGCATTGTTAGATGAAAGCTAGAGGCTGAGTGTGAACGAATGTGGCCTTTGTTGTCTTTCCTAGCGCTACCTCGCTCACTTGTTGGGGGAGGGGGTTGTTATTTCATGTGTGGCGGGGTGGCGGCGATCGGGATGTATCAAAGCAGTCAGTATATATATATATATATATATATATATATATATATATATATATATATATATATATATATATATATATATACTGACTCCCTTGATAAATTCCGATATATATATATATATATATATATATATATATATATATATATATATATATATATATATATATATATAGATATATATAGATATCTGGGAGTGGATCTGGCAGCGGATGGAACCATGGAAGCGGAAGTGGATCATAGGGTGGGGGAGGGGGCGAAAATCCTGGGGGCCTTGAAGAATGTGTGGAAGTCGAGAACATTATCTCGGAAAGCAAAAATGGGTATGTTTGAAGGAATAATGGTTCCAACAATGTTGTATGGTTGCGAGGCGTGGGCTATGGATAGAGTTGTGCGCAGGAGGATGGATGTGCTGGAAATGAGATGTTTGAGGACAATATGTGGTGTGAGGTGGTTTGATCGAGTGAGTAACGTAAGGGTAAGAGAGATGTGTGGAAATAAAAAGAGCGTGGTTGAGAGAGCAGAAGAGGGTGTTTTGAAGTGGTTTGGGCACATGGAGAGGATGAGTGAGGAAAGATTGACCAAGAGGATATATGTGTCGGAGGTGCAGGGAACAAGGAGAAGAGGGAGACCAAATTGGAGGTGGAAAGATGGAGTGAAAAAGATTTTGTGTGATCGGGGCATGAACATGCAGGAGGGTGAAAGGAGGGCAAGGAATAGAGTGAATTGGAGCGATGTGGTATACCGGGGTTGACGTGCTGTCAGTGGATTGAATCAAGGCATGTGAAGCGTCTGGGGTAAACCATGGAAAGCTGTGTAGGTATGTATATTTGCGTGTGTGGACGTATGTATATACATGTGTATGGGGGGGGTTGGGCCATTTCTTTCGTCTGTTTCCTTGCGCTATCTCGCAAACGCGGGAGACAGCGACAAAGTATAATAATAAAATAAAAAAATATATATATATATATATATATATATATATATATATATATATATATATATATATATGTATATATATATATATATATATATATATTCCTGTGAGTCCACGGGAAAATTGAAACACGAAAAGTTCCCAAGTGCATTTTCGTGTAATAATCACATCATCAGGGGAGACACAAGAGAGGAATATAACAGTCAGTTGATATACATCGAAGAGACGAAGCTAGGACGCCATTTGGTAAACATGTGATTGTCCAAAACATACAACGAGCGTTCATAAATATATCATTTTACAAATCTTATCAACAATAAAGTTATCTAATTTGTATAGACCATCACTAATATTAAGATTATAATTCTTTGTGTATTTAATAATGGAAGATTCAATGATATTTCTCTTGGTAATAGAGTTAGAGTTAACAACTGAGATGGCGTTACTCCAGTCAATAGTTTTTAACATGATTAAACAAGGCATTTGATTCCTGTCCCGTTCTTATACTATATTTTTGTTGCTTAAGTCTAACAGAAAGATCCTTACCAGTCTGACCAACGTAAAATTTATCACAGTTTCCACAAGGAACTTTATAGATGCAACCAAGAGAATTTTCTGGTGAATTCCTGATTAAGATATTCTTTATAGTATTATTGTTGCTAAAGGCGACATTTACATTAAAGGATTTAAGCAACATGGGAAGCAAAGTGAAATCATTATTAAAAGGGAGAACTAAAAGATTCTTGGTGTTAATGGGAGGTTTGGGCTTAACTCTATAAAATGATTTCTTTGCTAACTTAAGGGATTTATCAATGAAAGATCTAGGGTACTTTAACTCAGATCCAATAGAATATATATTCTCAAACTCATCATCAATAAACTCAGGACTGCAAATACGTAATGCCCTTAGGAACATAGATTGAAATGATGATAATTTAACTTTGTCATGTTGAGATGAGTAATAATGGATATATGAACATACATTGGTGGGTTTTCTGTATATGCTAAACTTAAACTTGTTTCCTTGTCTATGGATCATGCAATCTAAAAATGGTAACATACCATTATTTTCATTTTCTACAGTAAATTTGATGGAAGGTACTAAATTGTTAAGTAAGGGGAGAAATATTTGTAAATTTTCATCCATTGGCCAAACACAAAGAACATCATCTACATACCTAAACCAAATTCCATTAGAAGGTAAGATATCCTTTAGTAATTTTGTTTCAAAAAATTCCATATAAAGATTACTAAGTACAGGTGAAAGAGGGTTACCCATTGCCAAACCAAATTTTTGAGCATAATAATCTCCATTAAATTGAAATACACAGTCTTTTATACACAGTTTTATCAGTTCAATGAAATTAGACTTTGAAACAGGTAATTGAATATCATACCACCTGTCTAATAAACAACTAGATAAAGATTCCTTGTGTGCATTAGGCTATGTTTTAAGTTTTGTATGCTCTAACAGAGAAGCCAGCTGTGTTGATGTCACAAAGTCTTTTTGTAATTTAGAAAAATACAGTAATTTAAGTAATGATGATATTAATATTTGCAAGGGTTTAGTGTATGCCAGTTTGTCAAATCCAGTGGAAGCTAACTGCCCTAAAAGATTCATAAGAGCTATTAACACCTTAAAAAAAGACAAGGATATACATATTACTAAAGCAGATAAGGCTAACACTGTTGTGATTTTAGACAAAAGTAACTATTTATCTAAAATGAATGATCTTCTAAATGATAACACAACATATTCTAAACTTAGTAAAAATCCATTAGAAGCAGTTAATTCTCACTTCAATAAAGAAATGAAGTTGTTGTTGAAAGGTAACACTTCTCTTATCAAAAATTTGTCATCTTTGTCCCCTTCATTGCCATATATGTATGGACTTATCAAAACACATAAACAAAATTTTCCATCAAGACCTATAGTGAGTTCAGTACGCTCCATCACATATAAATTATCAAAATGGTTAGTTTCCTTATTAAGCCCTTTAGTAGGTAAGGTATCAAATTCTAATATCATGAACAATGTAGATTTAGTCAACAAGCTAAACAATATCAACATTAATTTTGATTTCAAACTAGTTAGCTTTGATGTTTCCTCACTTTTCACTAAAGTTCCAGTTGATGACCTTTTAGAATATTTATTTGATGTCTTGGATGATATTCAATTACCTGTTTCAAAGTCTAATTTCATTGAACTGATAAAATTGTGTATAAAAGACAGTGTATTTCCATTTAATGGAGATTATTATGCTCAAAAATTTGGTATGGCAATGGGTAACCCTCTTTCACCTGTACTTAGTAATCTTTATATGGAATTTTTTTGAAACAAAATTACTAAAGGATATCTTACCTTCTAATGGAATTTGGTTTAGGTATGTAGATGAAGTTCTTTGTGTTTGGCCAACAGATGAAAATTTACAAATATTTCTCCCCTTACTTAACAATTTAGTAACTTCCATCAAATTTACTGTAGAAAATGAAAATAATGGTATGTTACCATTTTTAGATTGCATGATCCATAAACAAGGAAACAAGTTTAAGTTTAGCATATACAGAAAACCCACCAATGTATGTTCATATATCCATTATTACTCATCTCAACATGACAAATTTAAATTATCATCATTTCAATCTATGTTCCTAAGGGCATTACGTATTTGCAGTCCAGAGTTTATTGATGATGAGTTTGAGAAGATATATTCTATTGGATCTAAGTTAAAGTACCCTAGATCTTTCATTGATAAATCCCTTAAGTTAGCAAAGAAATCATTTTATAGAGTTGAGCCAAAACCTCCCATTAACACCAAGAATCTTTTAGTTCTCCCTTTTAATAATAATTTACTTTGCTTCCCATGTTGCTTAAATCCTTTAATGTAAATGTTGCCTTTAGCAACAATAATACTATAAAGAATATCTTAATCAGGAATTCACCAGAAAATTCTCTTGGTTGCATCTATAAAGTTCCTTGTGGAAACTGTGATAAATTTTATGTTGGTCAGACTGGTAAGGATCTTTCTGTTAGACTTAAGCAACATAAATATAGTATAAGAACGGGACAGGAATCAAACGCCTTGTTTAATCATGTTAAAAACTATGATCATTGTATTGACTGGAGTAACGCCATCTCAGTTGTTAAATCTAACTCTATTACCAAGAGAAATATCATTGAATCTTCTATTATTAAATACACGAAGAATTATAATCTTTATATAGTGATGGTCTGTACAAATTAGATAACTTTATTGTTGATAAGATTTGTAAAATGATATATTTATGAACGCTCGTTGTATGTTTTGGACAATCACATGTTTACCAAATGGCGTCCTAGCTTCGTCTCTTCGATGTATATCAACTAACTGTTATATTCCTCTCTTGTATCTCCCCTGATGATGTGATTATTACACGAAAGTGCACTTGGGAACTTTTCGTGTTTCATTTTCCTCGTGGACTCATAGGAATATCTTGATCACGCGCAAAATTGTGATCCTTTCCAATATATATATATATATATATATATATATATATATATATATATATATATATATATATATATATATATATATATATATATATATATATATATATATATATATATATATATATATATATATATATATATATTCTATATATATATATATATATATATATATATATATATATATATATATATATATATATATATATATATATATATATATATATATATATATATATATATATATATATATATATATAACACCACACAAATATGATCCTTGCTGTGGTTACAAGAATGTTCTTCCGCCCACCAGTGATACTACTACGTTTGTGAATCAAGAACCATTGCAACAGAAACCTCGCGAGGTGGTAGAGTGTCCCGCAGTGTATCGAGACAGACTTCCCCAGAACTTTTTTAAAGGGGAAGTAAATGTTTATAGTTGTGTTACTGGAGTGATAGTTTTCATACATGGTGTTTTGACAAGAAAATAGTGAAATTGGAAAAAATGTAGCTTAGACATTGAAGCTTATTGATACAGTGGTTAAATTGATGAGAACTACAATTGACGTTTGTGTAAATAAATTATACATTTCCCTTTTCCATAGCCAGAGGTTGAACAATTATGTGACATTCATTTTTTCATTTCATTTCAAGCTAGAAGTGTCAGTTTTCAAAATTATTTCTTACATTTTTCATATGTATATATATGTATATGTGTGTGTATATGTGCGTATGTATGTATTCACCCCTTTCCCTGGGGACAGGGGTGAATGAATACTTCCCACGCATTCCTCGCGTGTCGTAAAAGGCGACTAGAGGGGACAGGAGCGGGGGGCCAGAAATCCTCCACTCCTATTCTTTAACTTTCTAAAATGGGAAACAGAGAAGGAGTCACGCGGGGAGTGCTCATCCTCCTCGAAGGCTCAGACTGGGGTGTATAAATGTGTGTGGATGTAACCAAGATGTGAAAAAAGGAGAGATAGGTAGTATGTTTGAGGAAAGGAACCTGGATGTTTTGGCTCTGAGTGAAACGAAGCTCAAGGGTAAAGGGGAAGAGTGGTTTGGGAATGTCTTGGGAGTAAAGTCAGGGGTTAGTGAGAGGACAAGAGCAAGGGAAGGAGTAGCAGTACTCCTGAAACAGGAGTTGTGGGAGTATGTGATAGAATGTAAGAAAGTATATTCTCGATTAATATGGGTAAAACTGAAAGTTGATGGAGAGAGATGGGTGATTATTGGTGCATATGCACCTGGGCATGAGAAGAAAGATCATGAGAGGCAAGTGTTTAGGGAGCAGCTGAATGAATGTGTTAGTGGTTTTGATACACGAGACCGGGTTATAGTGATGGGTGATTTGAATGCAAAGGTGAGTAATGTGGCAGTTGAGGGAATAATTGGTATACATGGGGTGTTCAGTGTTGTAAATGGAAATAGTGAAGAGCTTGTAGATTTATGTGCTGAAAAAAGACTGGTGATTGGGAATACCTGGTTTAAAAAGCGAGATATACATAAGTATACGTATGTAAGTAGGAGAGATGGCCAGAGAGCGTTATTGGATTACGTGTTAATTGACAGGCGCGCGAATGAGAGACTTTTGGATGTTAATGTGCTGAGAGGTGCAACTGGAGGGATGTCTGATCATTATCTTCTGAAGGGTAAGGTGAAGATTTGTATGGATTTTCAGAAAAGAAGAGTGAATGTTCGGGTAAAGAGGATGGTGAGAGTAAGTGAGCTTTCGAAGGAGAGTTGTGTGAGGAAGTACCAGGAGAGACTGAGTACAGAATGGAAAAAGGTGAGAACAATGGAAGTAAGGGGAGTGGGGGAGGAATGGGATGTATTTAGGGAATCAGTGATGGATTGCGCGAAAGATGCTTGTGGCATGAGAAAAGTGGGAGGTAAGTTGATTAGAAAGGGTAATGAGTGGTGGGATGAAGAAGTAAGATTATTAGTGAAAGAGAAGAGAGAGGCATTTGGACGATTTTTGCAGGGAAAAAATGCCATTGAGTGGGAGATATATGAAAGAAAGAGACAGGAGGTCAAGAGATAGGTGCAAGAGGTGAAAAAGAGGGCAAATGAGAGTTGGGGTGAGAGAGTATCATTAAATTTTAGGGAGAATAAAAAGATGTTCTGGAAGGAGGTAAATAAAGTGCGTAAGACAAGGGAGCAAATGGGAACTTCAGTGAAGGGCGCAAATGGGGAGGTGATAACAAGTAGTGGTGATGTGAGGAGATGGAGTGAGTATTTTGAAGGTTTGTTGAATGTGCTTGATGATAGAGTGGCAGATATAGGGTGTTTTGGTCGAGGTGGTGTGCAAAGTGAACGGGTTAGGGAAAATGGTTTGGTAAACAGAGAAGAGGTAGTGAAAGCTTTGCGGAAGATGAAAGCCGGCAAGGCAGCATGTTTGGATGGTATTGCAGTGGAATCTATTAAAAAAGGGGGTGACTGTATTATTGACTGGTTGGTAAGGTTATTTAATGTATGTATGACTCATGGTGAGGTGCCTGAGGATTGGCGGAATGCGTGCATAGTGCCATTGTACAAAGGCAAAGGGGATAAGAGAGAGTGCTCAAATTACAGAGGTATAAGTTCGTTGAGTATTCCTGGTAAACTATATGGGAGGGTATTGATTGAGAGGGTGGAGGGATGTACAGAGCGTCAGACTGGGGAAGAGCAGTGTGGTTTCAGAAGAGGTAGAGGATGTGTGGATCAGGTGTTTGCTTTGAAGAATGTATGTGAGAAATACTTAGAAAAGCAAATGGATTTGTATGTAGCATTTATGGATCTGGAGAAGGCATATGATAGAGTTGATAGAGATGCTCTGTGGAAGGTATTAAGAATATATGGTGTGGGAGGAAAGTTGTTAGAAGCAGTGAAAAGTTTTTATCGAGGATGTAAGGCAGGTGTACGTGTAGGAAGAGAGGAAAGTGATTGGTTCTCAGTGAATGTAGGTTTGCGGCAGGGGTGTGTGATGTCTCCATGGTTGTTTAATTTGTTTATGGATGGGGTTGTTAGGGAGGTAAATGCAAGAGTTTTGGAAAGAGGGGCAAGTATGAAGTCTGTAGGGGATGAGAGAGCTTGGGAAGTGAGTCAGTTGTTGTTCGCTGATGATACAGCGCTGGTGGCTGATTCATGTGAGAAACTGCAGAAGCTGGTGACTGAGTTTGGAAAAGTGTGTGGAAGAAGAAAGTTAAGAGTAAATGTGAATAAGAGCAAGGTTATTAGGTACAGTAGGGTTGAGGGTCAAGTCAATTGGGAGGTGAGTTTGAATGGAGAAAAACTGGAGGAAGTGAAGTGTTTTAGATATCTGGGAGTGGATCTGGAAGCGGATGGAACCATGGAAGCGGAAGTGGATCATAGGGTGGGGGAGGGGGCGAAAATTCTGGGGGCCTTGAAGAATGTGTGAAGTCGAGAACATTATCTCGGAAAGCAAAAATGGGTATGTTTGAAGGAATAGTGGTTCCAACAATGTTGTATGGTTGCGAGGCGTGGGCTATGGATAGAGTTGTGCGCAGGAGGATGGATGTGCTGGAAATGAGATGTTTGAGGACAATGTGTGGTGTGAGGTGGTTTGATCGAGTGAGTAACGTAAGGGTAAGAGAGATGTGTGGAAATAAAAAGAGCGTGGTTGAGAGAGCAGAAGAGGGTGTTTTGAAGTGGTTTTGGCACATGGAGAGGATGAGTGAGGAAAGATTGACCAAGAGGATATATGTGTCGGAGGTGGAGGGAACAAGGAGAAGAGGGAGACCAAATTGGAGGTGGAAAGATGGAGTGAAAAAGATTTTGTGTGATCGGGGCCTGAACATGCAGGAGGGTGAAAGGAGTGCAAGGAATAGAGTGAATTGGAGCGATGTGGTATACCGGGGTTGACGTGCTGTCAGTGGATTGAAGCAGGGCATGTGAAGCGTCTGGGGTAAACCATGGAAAGCTGTGTAGGTATGTATATTTGCGTGTGTGGACGTATGTATATACATGTGTATGGGGGGGGTTGGGCCATTTCTTTCGTCTGTTTCCTTGCGCTACCTCGCAAACGCGGGAGACAGCGACAAAGTATAATAAAGATAAAATAATATATATATATATATATATATATATATATATATATATATATATATATATATATATATATATATATATATATATATATATATATATATATGGCTTGGGCAAAAGATGCTTGTCACATGAAAAGCGTTTAAGGTGGGTTGATTGGAAAAGGTATTGATTGGTGGGATGAAGAAGTAAGATTATTAGTGAAAGAGAAGAGAGAGGCATTTGGACAATTGTTTGCAGGGAAAAAATGCAAATGAGTGGGAGAGGTATAAAAGAAAGAGGCAGGAGGTCAAGAGAAAGATACAAGAGGTGAAAAAGAGGGCAAATGAGAGTTGGGGTGAGAGAGCATCATTAAATTTCATTGAAAATAAAAAGATGTTTTGGAAAGAGGTAAATAAAGTGCGTAAGACAAGGGAGCAAATGGGAACTTCAGTGAAGGGGGCAAATGGGGAGGTGATAACAAGTAGTGGTGATGTGAGAAGGAGATGGAGTGAGTATTTTGAAGGTTTGTTGAATGTGTTTGTTGATAGAGTGGCAGATATGGGGTGTTTTGGTCGATGTGGTGTGCACAGTGAGATGGTTAAGGAAAATGATTTGGTAAGTAGAGAAGAGGTAGTAAAAGCTTTACGGAAGATGAAAGCCGGCAAGGCAGCAGGTTTGGATGGTATTGCAGTGGAATATATCAAAAAAGGGGGTGACTATATTGTTGACTGGTTGGTAAGGTTATTTAATATATGTATGCTTCACGGTGAGGTGCCTGAGGATTTGCGGAATGCTTGCATTGTACCATTGTACAAAGGCAAAGGAGATAAGAGTGAGTGCTCAAATTACAGAGGTATAAGTTTGTCGAGTATTCCTAGGAAATTATATTGGAGGGTATTGATTGAGTGGGTGAAGGCATGTACAGAGCGTCAGATTGAGGAAGAACAGTGTCGTTTCAGAAGTGGTAGAGGATGTGTGGATCAGGTGTTTGCTTTGAAGAATGTTTGTGAGAAATACTTAGAAAAACAAATGGATTTGTATGTAGCATTTATGGATCTGGAGAAGGCATATGATAGAGTTGCTAGAGATGCTCTGTGGAAGGTTTTAAGAATATATGGTGTGGGAGACAAGTTGTTAGAAGCAGTGAAAAGTTTTTACCGAGGATGTAAGGCATGTGTTTCTGTAGGAAGAGAGGAAAGTAATTGGTTCTGAGTGAATGTAGGTTGCGGCAGGGGTGTGTGATGTCTCCATGGTTGTTTAATTTGTTTATGGATAGGGTTGTTAGGGAGGTGAATGCAAGAGTTTTGGAAAGAGGGGCAAGTATGCAGTCTGTTGTGGATGACAGAGCTTGGGAAGTGAGTCAGTTGTTGTTCGCTGATGATACAGCGCTGATGGCTGATTCATTTAAGAAACTGCAGAAGCTGGTAACTGAGTTTGGTAAAGTGTGTGAAAGAAGAAAGTTAAGAGTAAATGTGAAGAAGAGCAATGTTATTAGGTACATTGGGTTCAAGGTCAAGTCAATTGTGAGGTAAGTTTGAATGGAGAAAAACTGGAGGAAGTAAAGTGTTTAAGATATCTGGGAGTGGATCTGGCAGCGGATGGAAGCATGGAAGCGGAAGTGAATCATAGGGTGGGGTAGGGGGCGAAAATTCTGGGAACCTTGAAGAATGTTTGGAAGTCGAGAACATTATCTCGGAGAGCAAAAATGGGTATGTTTGACGGAATAGTGGTTCCAACAATGTTGTATGGTTGCGAGGCGTGGGCTATGGATAGAGTTGTGCGCAGGAGGGTGGATGCGCTGAAAATGAGATGTTTGTGGACAATATGTTGTGTGAGGTGGTTTGATCGAGTAAGTAATGTAAGGGTAAGAGAGATGGGTGGAAATATAAAGAGTGTGGTTGAGAGAGCAGAAGAGGGTGTTTTGAAATGGTTTGGTCACATGGAGGGAATGAGTGAGGAAAGATTGACCAAGAGGATATATGTGTCAGAAGTAGAGGGAACGAGGAGAAGTGGGAGACCAAATTGGGGATGTAAAGATGGACTGAAAAAGAATTTGAGTGATCTGGGCCTCAACATGTAGGAGGGTGAAAAGCTTCCAAGGAATAGAGTGAATTGGATCGATGTGGTATACCGGGGTAGACATGCTGTCAATGGATTGAACCAGGGCATGTGAAGCGTCTCGGGTAAACCATGGAAAGTTGTGTGGGGCCTGGATGTGGAAAGGGTGCTGTGGTTTCGGTGCATTATTACATGACTACTAGAGACTGAGTGTGAACGAATGTGGCCTTTGGTGTCTTTTCCTAGCGCTACCTCGCACACATGAAGGGGGAGGGGGTTGTTATTCCATGTGTGGCGAGGTGGCGATGAGAAAAAATGAAGGCAGACAGTGTGAATTATGTACAGGTGTATATATGTATATGTCTGTGTGTGTATATATATGTGTACATTGAGATGTATAGGTATGTATATTTGCGTGTGTGGACGTGTATGTATATACATGTGTATGTGTGCGGGTTGGGCCATTCTTTCGTCTTTCCTTGCGCTACCTCGCTAATGGGGGAGACAGCGACAAAGCAAAATAAAATAAATAAAATATATATATATATATATATATATATATATATATTTTTTTTTTCTTTTTTTATACTTTGTCGCTGTCTCCCGCGTCTGCAAGGTAGCGCAAGGAAACAGACGAAAGAAATGGCCCAACCCGCCCCATACACATGTATATACATACGTCCACACACGCAAATATACATACCTACACAGCTTTCCATGGTTTACCCAAACGCTTCACATGCCTTGGTTCAATCCACTGACAGCACGTCAGCCCCGGTATACCACATCGCTCCAATTCACTCTGTTCCTTGCCCTCCTTTCACCCTCCTGCATGTTCAGGCCCCGATCACACAAAATCTTTTTCACTCCATCTTTCCACCTCCAATTTGGTCTCCCTCTTCTCCTTGTTCCCTCCACCTCCGACACATATATCCTCTTGGTCAATCTTTCCTCACTCATCCTCTCCATGTGCCCAAACCACTTCAAAACACCCTCTTCTGCTCTCTCAACCACGCTCTTTTTATTTCCACACATCTCTCTTACCCTTACGTTACTCACTCGATCAAACCACGTCACACCGCACATTGTCCTCAAACATCTCATTTCCAGCACATCCATCCTCCTGCGCACAACTCTATCCATAGCCCACGCCTCGCAACCATACAACATTGTTGGAACCACTATTCCTTCAAACATACACATTTTTGCTTTCCGAGATAATGTTCTCGACTTCCACACATTCTTCAAGGCCCCCAGAATTTTCGCCCCCTCCCCCACCCTATGATCCACTTCCGCTTCCATGGTTCCATCCGCTGCCAGATCCACTCCCAGATATCTAAAACACTTCACTTCCTCCAGTTTTTCTCCATTCAAACTCACCTCCCAATTGACTTGACCCTCAACCCTACTGTACCTAATAACATTGCTCTTATTCACATTTACTCTTAACTTTCTTCTTCCACACACTTTACAAAACTCAGTCACCAGCTTCTGCAGTTTCACACATGAATCAGCCACCAGCGCTGTGTCATTAGCGAACAACAACTGACTCACTTCCCAAGCTCTCTCATCCCAACAGACTTCATACTTGCCCCTCTTTCCAAAACTATTGCATTTACCTCCCTAACAACCCCATCCATAAACAAATTAAACAACCATGGAGACATCACACACCCCGGCCGCAAACCTACATTCACTGAGAACCAATCACTTTCCTCTCTTCCTACACGTACACATGCCTTACATCCTCGATAAAAACTTTTCACTGCTTCTAACAACTTGCCTCCCAAACCATATATTCTTAATACCTTCCACAGAGCATCTCTATCAACTCTATCATATGCCTTTTCCAGATCCATAAATGCTAAATACAAATCCATTTGCTTTTCTAAGTATTTCTCACATACATTCTTCAAAGCAAACACCTGATCCACACATCCTCTACCACTTCTGAAAGCACACTGCTCTTCCCCAATCTGATGCTCTGTACATGCCTTCACGCTCTCAATCAATACCCTCCCATATAATTTACAAGGAATACTCAACAAACTTATACCTCTGTAATTTGAGCACTCACTCTTATCCCCTTTGCCTTTGTACAATGGCACTATGCACGCATTCCGCCAGTCTTCAGGCACCTCACCATGAGTCATACATACATTAAATAACCTTACCAACCAGTCAACAATACAGTCACACCCTTTTTTAATAAATTCCACTGCAATACCATCCAAACCTGCTGCCTTGCCGGATTTCATCTTCCGCAAAGCTTTCACTACTTCTTCTCTGTTTACCAAATCATTTTCCCTAACCCTCTCACTTTGCACACCACCTCGAACAAAACACCCTATATCTGCCACTCTATCATCAAACACATTCAACAAACCTTCGAAATACTCACTCCATCTCCTTCTCACATCACCACTACTTGTTATCACCTCCCCATTTGCGCCCTTCACTGAAGTTCCCATTTGCTCCCTTGTCTTACGCACTTTATTTACCTCCTTCCAGGAACGTATATATATATATATATATATATATATATATATATATATATATATATATATATATATATATATATATATATATATATATATATATATATATATATATATATATATATATATATATATATATATATATGTTGTAAATGGAAATGGTGAAGAGCTTGTAGATTTATGTGCTGAAAAAGGACTGGTGATTGGGAATACCTGGTTTAAAAAGCGAGATATACATAAGTTTATGTATGTAAGTAGAAGAAATAGCCAGAGAGCTTTATTGGATTACGTGTTAATTCACAGGCGCGCGAATGAGAGACTTTTCGATGTTAATGTGCTGAGAGGTGCAACTGGAGGGATGTCTGATCATTATCTTGTGGAGGCTAAGGTGAAGATTTGTAAGGGTTTTCAGAAAAGAAGAGTGAATGTTTGGGTGAAGAGGGTGGTGAGAGTAAGTGAGCTTGGGAAGGAGACTTGTGTGAGGAAGTACCAGGAGAGACTGAGTATAGAATGGAAAAACGTGAGAAGAATGGAAGTAAGGGGAGTGGGGGAGGAATGGGATGTATTTAGGGAATCAGTGATGGATTGCTCAAAAGATGCTTGTGTCATGAGAAGAGTGGGAGGTGGGTTGATTAGAAAGGGTAGTGAGTGGTGGGATGAAAAAGTAAGATTATTAGTGAAAGAGAAGAGAGAGGCATTTGAACGATTTTTGCAGGGAAAAAATGCAATTGAGTGCGAGATGTATAAAAGAAAGAGACAGGAGGTCAAGAGAAAGGTGCAAGAGGTGAAAAAGAGGGCAAATGAGAGTTGAGGTGAGAGAGTATCATTAAATTCTAGGGAGAATAAAAAGATGTTCTGGAAGGAGGTAAATAAAGTACGTAAGACAAGGGAGCAAATGGGAACTTCAGTGAAGGGCGCAAATGGGGAGGTGATAACAAGTAGTGGTGATGTGAGAAGGAGATCAGTGAGTATTTTCAAGGTTTGTTGAATGTGTTTGATGATAGAGTGTCAGATATAGGGTGTTTTGGTCGAGGTGGTGTGCAAAGTGATAGGGTTAGGGAATATGATTTGGTAAACAGAGAAGAGGTAGTAAAAGATTAGCGGAAGATTAAATCCGGCAAGGCAGCAGGTTTGGATGGTATTGCAGTGGAATTTATCAAAAAATGGGGTGACTGTATTATTGACTAGTTGGTAAAGTTATTTAATGTATGTATGACTCAAGGTCAGGTGCCTGAGGATTGGCGGAATGCGTGCATAGTGCCATTGTACAAAGGCAAAGGGGATAAGAGTGAGTGCTCAAATTACAGAGGTATAAGTTTGTTGAGTATTCCTGGTAAATTATATGAGAGGGTATTGATTGAGAGGGTGAAGGCATGTACAGAGCATCAGATTGGGGAAGAACAGTGTGGTTTCAGAAGTGGTAGAGGATGTGTGAATCAGGTGTTTGTTTTGAAGAATGTATGTGAGAAATACTTGGAAAAGCAAACTGATTCATATGTAGCATTTATGGATCTGGAGAAGGCATATGATAGAGTTGATAGAGATGATCTGTGGAAGGTATTAAGAATATATGGCGTGGGAGGCAAGTTGTTAGAAGCAGTGAAAAGTTTTTATCGAGGATATAAGGCATGTGTACGTGTAGGAAGAGAGGAAAGTGATTGGTTCTCAGTGAATGTAGGTTTGCGGCAGGGGTGTGTGATGTCTCCATGGTTGTTTAATTTGTTTATGGACGGGGTTTTTACGGAGGTGAATGCAAGAGTTTTGGAAAGAGGGGCAAGTGTGAAGTCTGTTGGGGATGAGAGAGCTTGGGAAGTGAGTCAGTTGTTGTTCGCTGATGATACATCGCTGGTGGCTGATTCATGTGAGAAAGTGCAGAAGCTGGTAACTTAGTTTGGTAAAGTGTGTGAAAGAAGAAAGTTAAGAGTAAATGTGAATAAGAGCAAGGTTATTAGGTACAGTAGGGTTGAGGGTCAAGTCAATTGGGAGGTAAGTTTGAATGGAGAAAAACTGGAGGAAGTAAAGTGTTTTAGATATCTGGGAGTGGATCTGGCAGCGGATGGAACCACGGAAGCGGAAGTGGATTATAGGGTGCGGGAGGGGGCGAAAAATCTGGGAGCCTTGAAGAATGTGTGGAAGTCGAGAACATTATCTCGGAGAGCAAAAATGGGTATGTTTGAAGGAATAGTGGTTCGAACAATGTTGTATGTTTGCGAGGCGTGGGCTATGGATAGAGCTGTGCGCAGGAGGATGGATGTGCTGGAAATGAGATGTTTGAGGACAATGTGTCGTGTGAGGTGGTTTTATCGAGTAAGTAACGTAAGGGTAAAAGAGATGTTTGGAAATAAAAAGATTGTGGTTGAAAGAGCAGAAGAGGGTGTTTTGAAATGGTTTGGGCACATGGAGAGAATGAGAGAGGAAAGATTGACCAAGAGGATGTATGTGTCGGAGATGGAGGGAACGAGGAGAATTGGGAGACCAAATTGGAGGTGTAAAGATGGAGTGAAAAAGATTTTGTATGATCGGGGCATGAACATGCAGGAGGGTGAAATTCGGGCAAGGAATAGAGTGAATTGGATCGATGTGGTATACCGGGGTTGACGTGCTGTCAGTGGATTGAATCAGGGCATGTGAAGTGTCTGGGGTAAACCATGGAAAGCTGTGTAGGTATGTATATTTTCGTGTTTGGACGTATGTATATACATGTCTATGGGGGTGGGTTGGGCCATTTCTTTCGTCTGTTTCCTTGCGCTACCTCGCAAACGCGGGAGATAGCGACAAAGCAAAAAAAAAAAAGAAAATATATGTATATATATATATATATATATATATATATATATATATATATATATATATATATATATATATATATATATATATCCTTTTTCCAAAAGAAGGAACAGAGAAGGGGGCCAGGTGAGGATATTCCCTCAAAGGCCCAGTCCTCTGTTCTTAGCGCTACCTCGCTAATGCGGGAAATGGCGAATAGTATGAAAAAAAAAAAATATATATATATATATATATATATATATATATATATATATATATATATATATATATATATATATATATATATATATATATATATATATATATATATATATATATATATATATATATATATATATATATATATATATATATATATATATATATATATATATATATATATATATATATATATATATATATATATATATATATATATATATATATATATATATATATATATATATATATATATATATATATATATATATATATATATATATATATATATATATAAAAATATATATATGTATATATATATATATATATATATATATATATATATATATATATATATATATATATATATATATATATATATATATATATATATATATATATATATATATATATATATAGAAAAAATATATATATGTATATATATATATATATATATATATATATATATATATATATATATATATATATATATATATATATATATATATATATATATATATATATATATATATATATATATATATATATATATATATATATATATATATATATATATATATATATATATATATATATATATATATATATATATATATATATATATACATATATATATATATATATATATATATATATATATATATATATATATATATATATATATATATATATATATATATATATATATATATATATATATATATATATATATATATATATATATATATATATATATATATATATATATATATATATATATATATATATATATATATATATATATATATATATATATATATATATATATATATATATATATATATATATATATATATATATATATATATTACTACCCGCATACACATGTATATACATACACGTCCACACACGTAAATATGCATACCTATACATCTCAATGTACACATATATATACTCGCACAGACATATACATATATACACATGTACATAATTCATACTGTCTGCCTTTATTTATTCCCTCGCCACCTCGCCATGAATGGAATAACACCCCCTCCCCCTTCTGTGTTCGAGGTAGAGCTAGGAAAAAACAACAAAGGCCCCATTCGTTCACACTCACTCTCTCGCTGTCATGTAATAATGCCCGAAACCACAGCTCCCCTTCCACATCCAGGCCCCACAGAACTTTTCATTTTTTACCCCAGACGCTTCACATGCCCTGATTCAATCCATTGACAGCATGTCGACCCCGGTATACCTCATCGATCCAATTCACTCTATCCCTTGCCCTCCTTTCACCCTCCTGCATGTTCAGGCCCCGATCACTCAAAATCTTTTTCACTCCATCTTTCCACCTCCAATTTGGTCTCCCACTTCTCCTCTTTCCCTCCACCTCCGACACATATATCCTCTTGGTCAATCTTTCCTCACTCATTGTCTCCATGTGCCCAAACCATTTCAAAACACCCTCTCCTGCTCTCCCAACCACGCTTTTCTTTCTTCCACACATCTCTCTTACGCTTACATTACTTTCTCGGTCAAACCACCTCACACCACATACTGTCCTCAAATATCTCATTTCCAGCACATCCATCCTCCTGCGCACAACTCTATCCATAGCCCACGCCTCGCAACCATAAAACATTGTTGGAACCACTATTCCTTCAAACATACCCCTTTTTGCTTTCCGAGATAATGTTCTCGACTTCCAAACATTCTTCAAGGCTCCCAGGATTCTCGCGTCTTCCCCCACCATATGATTCACTTCCGCTTCCATGGTTCCTTCCGCTGCCAGATCCACTCCCCTATATCTAAAACAATTTACTTCCTCCAGTTTTTCTCCATTCAAACTTGCCTCACAATTGACTTGACCCTCAATCCTACTGTACCTAATAACATTGCTCTTATTCACATTTACTCTTAACTTTCTTCTTTCACACACTTTACCAAACTCAGTCACCAGCCTCTGCAGTTTCTCACATGAATCAGCCACCAGCGCTGTATCATCAGAGAACAAGTGACTCACTTCCCAAGCTCTCTCATCCACAACAGACTGCATACTAGCCCCTCTTTCCAAAGCTCTTGCATTCACCTCCCTAACAACCCCATCCATAAACAAATTAAACAACCATGGAGACGTCACACACCCCTGCCGCAAAGCTACATTCACTGAGAACCAATCACTTTCCTCTCTTCCTACACGTACACATGCCTCACATCCTCGATAAAAACTTTTCACTGCTTCTAACAACCTACCTCCCACACCATATATTCTTAGAACCTTCCACAGAGCATCTCTATGAAATCTATTATATGCCTTCTCCAGATCCATAAATGCTACATACAAATCCATTTGCTCTTCTAAGTATTTTTCACATACATTCTTCAAAGCAAACACCTGATCCACACATCCTCTACCACTTCTGAAAATACACTGCTCTTTCCCTATCTGATGCTCTGTACATGCCTTCACCCTCTGAATCAATACCCTCCCATATAATTTACAAGGAATACTCCACAAACTTATACCTCTGTAATTTGAGCTCTTACTTTTATCCCCTTTGGTTTTCTACATTGGCACTATGGAAGCATTCTGCCAATCCTCAGGTACCTCACCATGAATGATACATATATCAAATAACCTTACCAACCAGTTAACAATACAGTCATCCCCTCTTTTAATAAATTCAACTGCAATATCTTCCAAACCCGCTGTCTTTCCGGCTTTCATCTTCCGCAAAGCTTTCCCCATTGATTTTCTCTATATATCCAAACCATTTCAGCACACTCTTCTGCTTTCTCAACAGCATTTTCATTGCCACTTCTCTCTCTTACTCTTTTATCACTTACTCCATCAAACGATCTCATACCAATATTTTCCTCTAAGATTCTATTTCTAGCGCTTCTACTATCCTCAGCATATCCTCATCCACAGCCAACGCTTCGCATTCATACATCATCGTTAAGAATTTTATATTTTCAAACATTCCTATTTTTGTCCCACTCCATTGAAATCCACGCACTAAGTAACCTCTTCTTCTACCCTGTTAAACAAGATAACCTTGATATTATTCACATTTGTTTTCAACTTCCTCCTTTCAAACACTCCCAAACTCAGTCACTTCTGCAGTTTCTCGCTCGCAGCAGCCACTAGAGCTGTGTCATCTGCAGACCTCAACTGATTCGCTTTTCGGGAGCTTTCTTCTCCTATTTACTGCATACTCGATCTTCTCTCCAAAACTCTCTAATTCATTTCGACCACTATCCTGTACATAAACAATTTAAACAGCCATGGTGACAGCACACACCCATACCGCAGACCAACGCTCACAGATCTCTCTTTTCTCTTTCGCAAGCGGTTAGAATTCCTCATCTTACTCTCCACTACGTTTTTCTGCAAGCCAACCACCCACAATCCGCATGCCACATACTACCCTCACACATATAAGGTCTTTTTTGAGTATCTCCCATTCGTCACCTACTCCCCTGGTTTCGTTTGCCCTTACATTTTGCCATTCAATACTCAGTCTCCCCCGATACCTTCTCACACAAGTCCCTTTTCCTAGTTCCATCATTTTCACCACTTGCTTCCCACCCATAACATATGCCTTTTTCCTAATGCCTCAACGTACTTTTACCCCTCACCTGTCTCTCTAATCCTAAGTATTTGTACACAGTTCAACAAATGCCGATTACCATCTACCCCACTCAATCATGTATTTATCTCTTTCTTTCTAAACAAAGTATTCCCAACCAACAGTCTTATCTCGGAATACTTTTCCTCAAGCTGTTCACACACTTTCAGCCCCATTAAAAGAATTCGACTCTCTTCTTCACGTCATTTATCAATAGGTGCATACGCAACAAGAATCAGACACCTAACGAAATCCACTTTATTTTCACCTACAATTGTTCAGGGTTTACTTTCTTACACTCCTCCGCACATTCTCACAACCACTCCTTCTGCAGAACTGCATCTTTCTAATCAGCTCTCGCCCTCAAACTATACCCCGACATTCCCAAGGTATTCTTCCCCCTCTCCTCATGCATATTTTTGCTTAGTGCAAGAACATCTAGGTTCCTCTCCTTACACAACACATCACTCCATTCTTCTCATTGTGGTGTGTGTGTGTGCGCGCGCGCGCCCGTGTTTACAAATGTTTTTAAGTTTTTAGTGTTGCGTATGTGTACGCATGTGATGTTAGTCAGTTCCATTTTAATCATATTTATGTATATATGTGTACGTGCATCTGTGTGTAAAATCCCTGCGTATGCTTCTACTATGAGTCATATGGATTTCTCAAATATTGTGCATATATCCAAGCGTCATATATCTCTGGCATTACCCGGTGACACACAATATTACACATGATTAACATTATATTGATTTTCATTTTCCTACCTGCCACCGTAGTCCCATGTGTCTTGGTAAGTCGTGGCGAAGGTCATCAATGGTTCAGGATCGTCCAGCAGGAAGAAGTAACCACGACACATTGATGATGTCCAGATTATCCTGGTCAGGTCTTCTGTTGTGTTGATCTTCACCATCTGGTTACGGAATGGAAACAGATAGAGTATGAAGAGCCCATCAATATCTCACGTGACATTAGTTACCCGTACCTAATAGCAATTATATGCAGATGTATGTAACATACAACGTGCAATATCTACTTTCGACTATGATTCAGAAGCTAGACCCAGTGATGTAATGGAATCTCTTTCTTCTCGATTTGTCTTTTCCTCATATCCTCCTATGTATGACTGCTCATTGCATATTTACCTCTGTGAGTGAGCCTGCAGAACTTTACTACACTGGGAAAGAATTTTAGTTTTTTCACAGGTCTCCTCTGCACGCAACGCCTACAATGTGCCTATGAATAAGGGGCTGTGGTTTCGGTGTATTACACTCAGTAGCTAAAAAAACGATGTAAGCGAATGAGGCCTTCTCTTCGCCTGTTCCTGGCTCTACCTTGGTAACGCGGGAAACAAAGGATAAGGAAAAGGAAAAGATTTGACCAGTTTCTCAAGAATATGAGACGAAAGATATTCGATTACTTGTGATCGAATATTCATATCCCTATAAGGAGAGATCATAGCTTACCCACTACATACCCCTCTACCCCGCAAAAGATCCTAGGTTCCAGTCCTGGCCGTTAGAGAGCATTATGTGATATATATATATATATATATATATATATATATATATATATATATATATATATATATATATATATATATATATATATATATATATATATATATATATATATATATATACATATATATATATATATATATATATATATATATATATATATATATATATATATATATATATATATATATATATCACATAATGCCCTGCAGTCTGTTGTGGATGAGAGAGCTTGGGAAGTGAGTCAGTTGTTGTTCGCTGATGATACAGCGCTGGTGGCTGATTCATGAGAGAAACTGCAGAAGCTGGTGACTGAGTTTGGTAAAGTGTGTGAAAGAAGAAAGTTAAGAGTAAATGTGAATAAGAGCAAGGTTATTTGTAAAAGTAGGGTTGAGGGTCAAGTCAATTGGGAAGTAACTTTGAATGGAGGAAAACTGGAGGAAGTAAAGTGTTATAGATATCTGGGAGTGGATTTGGCAGCGGATGGAACCATGGAAGCGGAAGTGAATCATAGGGTGGGGGAGGGGGCGAAAATTCTGGGAGCCTTGAAGAATGTTTGGAAGTCTAGAACAGTATCTTGGAAAGCAAAAATGGGTATGTTTGAAGTAATAGTGGTTCCAACAACGGTGTATGGTTGCGAGGCGTGGGCTATGGATAGAGTTGTGCGCAGGAGGATGGATGTGCTGGAAATGAGATGTTTGAGGACAATATGTGGTGTGAGGTGGGTTGATCGAGTAAGTAATGTAAGGGTAAGAGAGATGTGTGGAAATAAAGAGAGTATGGTTGAGAGAGCAGAAGAGGGTGTTTTGAAATGGTTTGGTCACATGGAGAGAATGAGTGAGGAAAGATTGACCAAGAGGATATATGTGTCAGAGGTGGAGGGAACGAGGAGAAGTGGGAGACCAAATTGGAGGTGGAAAGATGGAGTGAAAAAGATCTTGAGTGATCGTGGCCTCAACATGCAGGAGGGTGAAAGGCGTGCAAGGAATAGAGTAAATTGGGACGATGTTGTATACCGGGGTCGACGTGCTGTCAATGGATTGAAACAGGGCATGTGAAGCGTCTGGGGTAAACCAAGGAAAGTTCTGTGGGGCCTGGATGTGGAAAGGGAGCTGTGGTTTCGGTGCATTATTACATGACAGCTAGAGACTGAGTGTGAACGAATGGGGCCTTTGTTGTCTTTTCCTAGCGCTACCTCTCACACATGTGGGAAGAGGGGGCTGTTATTCTATGTGCGGCGAGGTGGCGATGGGAATAGATAAAGGCAGACAGTATGAATTATGTACCGGTGTATATATGTATATGTCTGTGTGTGTATATATATGTGTACATTAAGATGTATAGGTATATATATTTGCATGTGTGGACGTGTATGTATATATATGTGTATGTGGGTTGGTTGGACCATTCTTTCGTCTGTTTCCTTGCGCTACCTCGCTAACGCGGAAGACAGCGACAAAGCAATATATATATATATATATATATATATATATATATATATATATATATATATATATATATATATATATATATATATATATTCAAAAAGAGAGATATACATAAATATACGTATGTAAGTAGGAGAGATGGCTAGAGAGCGTTATTGGATTACATGAAAATTGATAGGCGCGCGAAAGAGAGACTTTTGGATATCAATATGCTGAGAGGTGCAACTGTAGGGATGTCTGATCATTATCTTATGGAGGCGAAGGTGAGGATTTGTAGAGGTTTTCAGAAAAGAAAAAAGAATGTTGGGGTTAACAGAGTGGTGAGAGTAAGTGAGCTTCGGAACGAGACTTGTGTCAAGAAGTACCAGGAGAGACTGAGTACAAAATGGAAAAAGTGAGAACAAATGACGAAAGGGGCGTGGGGGAAGAATGGGATGTATTTAGAGAAGCAGTGATGGCTTGCGCAAAAGATGTTTGTGGCATGACAAGCGTGGGAAGTGGGCAGATTAGAAAGGTTAGTGAATGATGGGATGAAGAAGAAAGATTATTGGTGAAAGAGAAGAGAGAAGCATTTGGACGATTTTTGCAGGGAAATAATGCAAATGACTGGAAGATGTACAAAAGAAAGAGGCATGAGTTCAAGAGAAGGGTAGGAGAGGTGAAAAATAGGGGAAATGAGAGTTGGGGTGAGAGAGTATCGTTAAATTTTAATGGGAGGATAGAAAAATGTTTTGGAAGGAGGTAAATAAAGTGCGTAAGACAAGGGAACAAATGAGCACATCAGTAAAGGGGCTAATATAGAGGTGATGACAAGTAGTGGTGATTTGAGAATATGGAGTAAGTATTTTGAAGGTTTATTGAATGTGTTTGATTTCAGATATAGGGTGTTTTGGTTGACGTGGTGTGCAAAGTGAGAGGGTTAGGGAGAATGATTTGGTAAACAGAGAAGAGGTAGTAAAAGCTTTGCGGAAGATGAAAGCCGGCAAGGCAGCGGGTATCCATTGTATTGCAGTGGAATTTATGAAAAAAGAGGGAGACTGTATTGTTGAATGTTTGGTAAGGTTATCTAATTCATGTGTGACTCATGGTGAGGTGGCTGACGATTGACGGAATGCTTGCATAGTGTCATTGTAAAAAGGCAAAGGGGATAATAAGTGAGTGCTCAAAATACAAAGGTATATGTTTGTTGAGTATTCCTGGGATATTATATGGGAGGGTATTGATTAAGAGGGTGAAGGCATGTACAGAGCATCAAACTGGGGAAGAGCAGTGGTAGAGGATGTGTGGACCAGGTGTTCGCTGATGATACAACGCTGGTGGCTGATTCGGGTGAGTAAGTGCAGAAGCCGGTGACTGAGGCTGAGAGTAAATGTGAATGAGAGCAAGGTTATAAGGTACAGTAGGGTTGAGGGTCAAATCAACTGGGAGGTAAGTGTGAATGGAGAAAAACTGGAGGAAGTGAAGTGTTTTAGATGTCTGGGAATGGATTTGGCAACGGATAGAGCCATGGAAACGGAAGTGAGTCATAGGGTGGGGAAGGGGCGAAAGTTCTGCGAGCGTTAAAAAACCTGTGGACGTCAAGAACGTTATCTTGGAAAGCAATAATGGGTATGTTTGAAGGAATAGTGGTTCCAAAAATGTAATATGGCTGCGAGGCGTGGGCTATAGATAGAGTTGTGCGGAGGTGGGTGGATGTGTTGGAAATGAGATGTTTGAGGACAACATGTGGTGTGAGGTGGTTTGATCGAGTAAGTAATGAAAGTGTAAGAGAGATGCGTAGTAATAAAAAGAGTGTGGTTGAGAGAGCAGAGGAGGGTGTTTTGAAATGGTTTGGTCACATGGAAAGAATGAGTGAGGAAAGATTGACAAAGAGGATATATGTGTTAGAGTCGGAGGGAACGAGGAGAAGTGGGAGACCAAATTAGAGGTGAAAAGATGGAATGAAAATAATTTTGAGTGATCGGGGTCTTAACAAGCATGAGGGTGAAAGGCGCACAAGGAATAGTGTGAATTGGAACGATGTGGTATGCCGAGGTCGACGCGCTGCCAATGGATTGAACCAGTGCATGTGAAGCGTCTGGAGTAAAGCATGGAAAGTTTTCTGTGGCCTGGATGTGGAAAGGCAGCTGTGGTGCATTATACAGGCCAGCTAGAGACTGAGTGTGAACGAATGTGGCCTCTGTTGTCTTTTCCTAGCGCTACCTCGCGCGCATGCGTGGGGAGGAGGTTGTCATTTCATGTGTGGTGGGATGGCGACGGGAATGAATAAGGGCAGGCAGTATGAATTACGTATATGTGTATATATGTATATGTCTGTATATGTATATATATGTATACGTTGAGATGTATAGGTATGTATATGTTCGTGTGTGGACATGTACGCATATACACGTGTATTTCGGTGAGGTGGGCCATTCTTTCGTCTGTTTCCTTGCGCTACTTCGCTGGCGCGGGACACTGCGACAAAGTATAGTAAAAATAAAGAAAAATATATATATACAAACAAAATGTATAGGAACGCGCAACTTTATAGAGCATATAAACCTCCAACAGTCAGGATCGAACCCAGGACGTCTGTGCCAATGTTTGCAATGCTACTGCTAGGCTATGGGCCTAACTAATAGGATATAACTAGTCGAATACTATATACCTGAATACCTTTCCTCTCACAGTGGAAAGCAACGGCGTTTACATCGGTCATTTCCCAAAGGGCGCACATAGCCCGATATAGCATTTTACCAAACCTAACTGTACAACGCGGAGGTATATGAATACGAGCAAAGTCCATACGAACTCGCACCTTCATAGAACATACAAATCTCCAAAAGCGAGAATCGAACCCGGGACCCCTGTGCCACAGGCGGGAATGCTACTGCTAGACTAAGGGCTTAGCTAATAGGAAATGATTATTCGAATATGTATACTCGTATATATATATGTATATATATATATATATATATACATATATATATATATATATATATATATATATATATATATATATATATATATATATATATATATATATATATATATATATATATATATATATATATATATATATATATATGAATGGAGAAAAACTGGAGGAAGTGAAGTGTTTTGGATATCTGGGAGTGGATCTGTCAGCGGATGGAACCATGGAAGCGGAAGTGGATCATAGGGTGGGGGAGGGGGCGAAAATTTTGGGAGCCTTGAAAAATGTGTGAAAGTCGAGAACATTATCTCGGAAAGCAAAAATGGGTATGTTTGAAGGAATAGTGGTTCCAACAATGTTGTATGGTTGCGAGGCGTGGGCTATGGATAAAGTTGTGCGCAGGAGGATGGACGTGCTGGAAATGAGATGTTTGAGGAAAATGTGTGGTGTGAGGTGGTTTGATCGAGTAAGTAACGTAAGGGTAAGAGAGATGTGTGGAAATAAAAAGAGCGTGGTTGAGAGAGCAGAAGAGGGTGTTTTGAAATGGTTTGGGCACATGGAGAGAATGAGTGAGGAAAGATTGTCCAAGAGGATATATGTGTCGGAGGTGGAGGGAACGAGGAGAAGAGGGAGACCAAATTGGAGGTGGAAAGATGGAGTGAAAAAGATTTTGTGTGATCGGGGCCTGAACATGCAGGAGGGTGAAAGGAGGGCAAGGAATAGAGTGAATTAGAGCGATGTGGTATACAGGGGTTGACGTGCTGTCAGTGGATTGAATCAAGGCATGTGAAGCGTCTGGGGTAGACCATGGAAAGCTGTGTAGGTATGTATATTTGCGTGTGTGGACGTGTGTATGTACATGTGTATGGGGGGGGGGGGTTGGGCCATTTCTTTTGTCTGTTTCCTTGCGCTACCTCGCAAACGCGGGAGACAGCGACAAAGTATAAAAAAAAAAAAAAAAAAAATATATATATATATATATATATATATATATATATATATATATATATATATATATATATATATATATATATATATATATATATATATATATATTTTTTTTTTTTTTTTCTCTCTCTCTCCAAAAGAAGGAACAGAGGGGGCCAGGTGAGGATATTCCAAAAAAGGCCCAGTCCTCTGTTCCTAACGCTACCTCGCTAACGCGGGAAATGGCGAATAGTTTAAAAGAAGAGAAGAAGATTATTATTATTTATTATTATTTTACTTTGTCGCTGTCTCCCGCGTTTTCGAGGTAGCGGAAGGAAACAGACGAAAGAAATGGCCCAACCCACCTCCATACACAATGCACACACACACACGCCCACACACGCAAATATACATACCTATACATCTCGGTGTACACATATATCTACACACACAGACACATACATATATAACCATGCACACAATTCACACTGTCTGCCCCTATTCATTCCCATCGCCACCTCGCCACACATGGAATACCATCCCCCTCCCCCCTCATGTGTGCGAAGTAGCACTAGGAAAAGACAACAAAAGCCCCATTCGTTCACACTCAGTCTCCAGCTGTCACGCAAAAATGCCCGAAACCACAGCTCCCTTTCCACATCCAGACCCCACACAACTTTCCATGGTTTACCCCAGACGCTTCACATGCCCTGATTCAATCCATTGACAGCACGTCAACCCGGTATACAACATCGATCCAATTCACCCTATTCCTTGCCCGAATTTCACCCTCCTGCATGTTCAGGCCCCGATCACACAAAATCTTTTTCACTCCATCTTTCCACCTCCAATTTCGTCTCCCACTTCTCCTCGTTCCCTCCACCTCCGACACATATATCCTCTTGGTCAATCTTTCCTCACTCATTCTCTCCATGTGCCCAAACCACTTCAAAACACCCTCTTCTGCTCTCTCAACCACGCTCTTTTTATTTCCACACATCTCTCTTACCCTTACTTTACTTACTCGATCAAACCACCTCACACAACACATTGTCCTCAAACATCTCATTTCCAGCACATCCACCCCCCTGCGCACAACTCTATCCATAGCCCACGCCTCGCAACCATACAACATTGTTGGAACTACTATTCCTTCAAACATACCCATTTTTGCTTTCCGAGATAATGTTCTCGACTTCCACACATTCTTCAATGCTCCCAGGATTCTCGCCCCCTCCCCCACCCTATGATTCACTTCCGCTTCCATGGTTCCATCCGCTGCCAGATCCACTCCCAGATATCTAAAACACTTTACTTCCTCCAGTTTTTCTCCATTCCAACTTACCGCCCAATTGACTTGACCCTCAACCCTACTGTACCTAATAACCTTGCTCTTCTTCACATTTACTCTTAACTTTCTTCTTTCACACACTTTACCAAACTAAGTTACCAGCCTCTGCAGTATCTCACATGAATCAGCCACCAGCGCTGTATCATCAGCGAACAACAACTGACTCACTTCCCATGCTCTTTCATCCACAACAGACTTCATACTTGCCCCTCTTTCCAAAACTCTTGCAATTACCTCCCTAACAACCCCATCCATAAACAAATTAAACAACCATGGAGACATCACACACCCCTGCCGCAAACCTACATTCACTGAGAACCAATCACTTTCCTCTCTTCCTACACGTACACATCCCTTACATCCTCGATAAAAGCTTTTCACTGCTTCTAACAACTTTCCTCCCACACCATATATTCTTAATACCTTCCACAGAGCATCTCTATCAACTCTATTATATGCCTTCTCCAGATCCATAAATGCTACATATAAATCCATTTGCTTTTCTAAGTATTTCTCACATACATTTTTCAAAGCAAACACCTGATCCACACATCCTCTACCACTTCTGAAACTACACTGCTTTTCCCCAATCTGATGCTCTGTACATGCCTTCACCCTCTCAATCAATACCCTCCCTTATAATTTACCAGGAATACTCAACAAACTTATACCTGTGTAATTTGAGCACTCACTCTTATTCCCTTTGCCTTTGTACAATGCACGCATTCCGCCAATCCTCAGGCACCTCACCATGAGTCATACATAAATTGAATAACGTTACCAACCAGTCAACAATAGAGTCACCCCCTTTTTTCATAGATTCCACTGCAATACCATCCAAACCTGCTGCCTTGCCGGCTTTCATCTTCCGCAAAGCTTTTACTACCTCTTCTCTGTTTACCAAATCATTTTCCCTAACCCTGTCACTTTGCACACCACCTCGACCAAAACACCCTATATCTGCCACTCTATCATCAAAGACATTCAACAAACCTTCAAAATACTCACTCCATCTCCTTCTCACATCACCACTACTTGTTATCACCTCCCCATTAGCGCCCTTCACTGAAGTTCCCATTTGCTCCCTTGTCTTACGCACTTTATTTACCTCCTTCCAGAACATCTTTTTATTCTCCCTAAAATTTAATGATACTCTCTCACCCAAACTCTCATATATATACCCCAGGGGAAAGAGGAGAAAGAATACTTCCCACGTATTCCTTGCGTGTTGTAGAAGGCGACTAAAAGTGAAGGGAGCGGGGGGCTGGAAATCCTCCCCTCTTGTTTTTTTTTTCCCAAAGAAGGAACAAAGAAGGGGGCCAGATGAGGATATTCCCTGAAAGGCACAGTCCTCTGTTCTTAACGCTACCGCGCTAACGCGGGAAATGGCGAGTAGTATGAAAGATAAGAGAGAAAGAATATATATATATATATATATATATATATATATATATATATATATATATATATATATATATATATATATATATATATATTCTTTTTTTTTTTTATACTTTGTCGCTGTCTCCCGCGTTTCCGAGGTAGCGTAAGGAAACAGACGAAAGAAATGGCCCCCCCCCATACACATGTATATACATACGTCCACACACGCAAATATACATACCTACACAGCTTTCCATGGTTTACCCCAGACGCTTCACATGCCTTGATTCAATCCACTGGCAGCACGTCAACCCCGGTATACCACATCGCTCCAATTCACTCTATTCCTTGCCCTCCTTTCACCCTCCTGCATGTTCAGGCCCCGATCACACAAAATCTTTTTCACTCCATCTTTCCACCTCCAATTTGGTCTCCCTCTTCTCCTCGTTCCCTCCACCTCCGACACATATATCCTCTTGGTCAATCTTTCCTCACTCATTCTCTTAAATATATATATATATATATATATATATATATATATATATATATATATATATATATATATATATATATATATATATATATATATATATATATATTTATATATATATATATATATATATATTTTTTTTTTTTTTTTTTTTTTTTATACTTTGTCGCTGTCTCCCGCGTTTGCGAGGTAGCGCAAGGAAACAGACGAAAGAAATGGCCCAACCCCCCCCATACACATGTACATACACACGTCCACACACACAAATATACATACCTACACAGCTTTCCATGGTTTACCCCGGACGCTTCACATGCCTTGATTCAATCCACTGACAGCACGTCAACCCCTGTATACCACATCGCTCCAATTCACTCTATTCCTTGCCCTCCTTTCACCCTCCTGCATGTTCAGGCCCCGATCACACAAAATCTTTTTCACTCCATCTTTCCACCTCCAATTTGGTCTCCCTCTTCTCCTCGTTCCCTCCACCTCCGACACATATATCCTCTTGGTCAATCTTTCCTCACTCATTCTCTCCATGTGCCCAAACCATTTTAAAACACCCTCTTCTGCTCTCTCAACCACGCTCTTTCTATTTCCACACATCTCTCTTACCCTTACGTTACTTACTCGATCAAACCACCTCACACCACACATTGTCCTCAAACATCTCATTTCCAGCACATCCATCCTCCTGCGCACAACTCTATCCATAGCCCACGCCTCGCAACCATACAACATTGTTGGAACTACTATTCCTTCAAACATACCCATTTTTGCTTTCCGGGATAATGTTCTCGACTTCCACACATTTTTCAAGGCTCCCAAAATATATATATATATATTTATATTTATTTATATATATATATATATATATATATATATATATATATATATATATATATATATATATATATATATATATATATATATATATATATATATATATATATATATATATTATATATATATATATATATATATATATATATATATATATATATATATATATATATATATATATATATATATATATATATATATATATATATATATATATATATATATATGTACATAATTCGTATTTCCTGCCCTCATTCAGTCCCGTCATACCCCCCCCCCCCCCGACACACAAGGAACGACACAACCCTCCCCCCGCACACATGCTAGGTAGCGCTACGAACATACAACAAAGGCCCCATCGATTCACACTCAGTTTCTAGCTGTCATATATAATGAATCGAAACCAAAGCTACCTTTCCACATCCAGGACACACAAACTTTCTATGGTTTTCCCCAAACGCTTCATATGTCCTGGTTCAATCCATTGACAGCATCTCGACACCGGTATACCACATCCTTTCCAGTTCACTCTATTCTTTGCACAAATCTCAACCTCCTGCATGTTCATATCCTGATCGCTCAAAATTTTTTTCACTATCCTTCTACCTCTAATTTAGTGTCCCACTTCCCCTCGTTCCCTCCTCCTTTCACGCATATATCCTCTTTGTCAATCTTTCCCCAATCAGTCTCTCCATGTGACCAAACAATTTCAAAACACCCTCTTCTGCTCTATCAACAACACCCTTTTTATTACCACACATCTCTCTTACCCTTTCATTACTTATTCGATGAAAGCACCTCACACCACACATTGTCCTCAAACATCTCATTTCCAACACATCCACTCTCCTCCGCACAACCCGCCTCGCATTCATACAACATTGTTGGAACCACAATTCCTTCAAACATACCCATTTTTGCTTTCCATGTCAATGTTTTCGACCTCCGCACATTCTTCAACGCTCCCGGACCTTTTGCCTCCTCCGACACCCTGTGACTCACTTCCATTCCATGCTTCCATCCGCTGCCAAATCCACTCCCAAATATCTAAACCACTTAACGTCTTCCTGTTTTTCTCCATTCATACTTACCTCCCAGATGACTTGTCCCTCAACCCTACTGTACCTAAATACCTTACTCTTATTCACATTTACTCTCAGCTTTCTTCTTTCACACACTTTATCAAACTCAATCACCAGATTCTGCAGTTCTTCATCCGAATCATCCACCAATCAGCGAACAACAGCTGACTCACTTCCCAAGCCCTCTCATCTACAACAGACTGCATACTTGCCCCTCTCTCCAAGACTTTTGCATTCACTTCCCTCACAACCCCATCCATAAAAGATTAAACGACCATGAAGACATCACGCACCCCTGCCGCAAACCGACATTCACGGAGAACCATTTTTCGTCTCCTCCTACTCGAACACATGCCTTACATCATCGACAGAACCTTTTCACTGCCTCTAGCAACCTGCCTCCCACACCCCATAATCTTAATACGTTCCAGACAGCATCTCTATCAACTCTATCATATGCCTTCTCCAGATCCATAAGGGCTACATACAAATCCATTTGTTTTTCTAAGTATTTGTCACATACATACTGCAGAGCAAACACCTGATCCACACATCCTCTACCACTTCTGAAACCACACTGCTCTTCCCCAATTTCATGATCTATACATGATTTCACCCTCAATCAATACCCTCCCATATGACTTCTCAGGAATACTCAAACTTATACCGCCGTAATTTGAGCACTCACCGTTATCCGCATTTGCCTTTGTACAGAGGCACTATGCATCAATTTCATCAATCTTCAGGCACATCACCATGAGTCATACATACACTAAATATCTTTACCAACAAGCCAACAACAAGGTCACCCCTTTTTTAATAAATTCCTCTGCAATACAATCCAAACCTGCTGCCTTGCCGGCTTTCATCTTCCGCAAAGCTTTTACTACCTCTTCCCTGTTTACCAAATCATTTTCACTAACCCTCTCACTTTGCATACCACCTCGACCAAAACACCCTATATCTGCCACTCTATCATCAAACACATTCAACAAACCTTCAAAAAACTCACTCTATCTCCTTCTCACATCACCACTACTTGTTATCACCCCCCATTAGCCCCCTTCACTGAAGTTCCCATTTGCTCTCTTGTCTTACGCACTTTATTTACCTCCTTCCAAAACATCTTTTATTCTCCCTATAATTTAATGATACTCTTTCACCCCAACTCTCATTTGCCCTCTTTTTCACCTTTTACACCTTTCTCTTGACCTCCTGTCTCTTTCTTTTATACATCCCCCAGTCAATTGCATTTTTTCCATGCAAAAATCGTCCAAATGAATCTCTCTTCTCTTTCACTAATAAACTTACTTCTTCATCCCACCACTCACTACCCTATCTAATCAACTCACCTCCCACGCTTCTCATGCCACAAACATCTTTTGCGCAAGCCAACACTGCTTCCCTAAATACATCCCATTCCTCCCCCACTCCCTTTACCTCCTTTGTTCTCACCTTTTTCCATTCTGTACTCAGTCTCTCCCTGTACTTCCTCACACAAGTCTCCTTCCCAAGCTCACTTATTCTCACCACTCTCTTCACCCCAACTTCTCTCTTCTTTTCTGAAAACCCCTACAAATCTTCACCTTCGCCTCCAGAAGATAATGATCAGACATCACTCGAGTTGCACCTCTCAGTACATTAACATCCAAAAGTCTCTCTTTCGCGCCCCTATCAATTAACACGTAATCCAATAACGCTCTCTGGCCATATCTCCTACTTGTATACAGCAGGTTTGGATGGTATTGCTGTGGAATTCATCAAAAAAGGGGGTGACTGTATTGTTGATTGGTAGGTAAGGTTATTCAATGTATCTATGATTCATGTTGAGGTGCCTGAGGATTGGCGGAATGCTTGCAGAGTGCCATTGTACAAAGACAAAGGGGATAAGAGTGAATGCTCAAATTACAGAGGTATGAGTTTGTTGAGTATTCCTGGTAAATTATATGGGAGGATATTGATTGAGAGGGTAAAGAGCATCAGATTGGGGAAGAGCAGTGTGGTTTCAGAAGTTGTAGAGGATGTGTGGATCAGGTGTTTGCTTTGAAGAATGTATGTGAGAAATACTTAGAAAAGCAAATGGATTTGTATGTAGCATTTATGGATCTGAAAAAAGCATATGATAGAGTTGATAGAGATGCTCTGTGGAAGGTATTAAGAATATATGGTGTGGGAGGAAAGTTGTTAGAAGCAGTGAAAAGTTTTTATCGAGGATGTAAGGCATGTGTACGTGTAGGAAGAGAGGAAAGTGATTGGTTCTCAGTGAATCGCGGTTTGCGGCTAGGATGTGTGATGTATCCATGGTTGTTTAATTTGTTTATGGATGGGGTTGTTAGGGAGGTGAATGCAAAAGCTTTAGAAAGAGGAGCAAGTATGCAGTCTGTTGTGGATGAGAGAGCTTGGGAAGTGAGTCATTTGTTGCTCGCTGATGATACAGCGCTGGTGGCTGATGCATGTGAGAATCTGCAGAAGCTGAGTTTGGTAAAGTGTGTGAAAGAAGAAAGTTAAGATTAAATGTGAATAAGAGCAAGGTTATTAGGTACAGTAGGGTTGAGGGTCAAGTCAATTGGAAGGTAAGTTTGAATGGAGAAAAACTGAAGGAAGTAAAGTGTTTTAGATATCTGGGAGTAGATCTGGCAGTGAATGGAACCATGGAATCGGAAGTGAATCATTGGGTGGGGGAGGGGGCGAAAATTCTGGGAGCGTTGAAGAATGTGTGGAAGTCGAGAACATTATCTCGGAAAGCAAAAATGGGTATGTTTGAAGGAATAGTGTTTCCAACAATGTTGCATGGCTGAGAGGTGTGGGCTATAGTTAGAGTTGTGCGAAGAAGGGTGGATGTGCTGGAAATGAGATATTTTAGGACAATATGTGGTGTGAGGTGGTTTGATCGAGTAGGTAATGTAAGGGTAAGAGAGATGTGTGGAAAAAAAAAGAGTGTGGTTGAGGGAGCAGAAGAGGGTGTTTTGAAAAGGTTTGGTCACATGGAGAGAATGAGTGAGGTAAGTTTGACCAAAAGGATATATGATTCAGAGGTGGAGGGAACGAGGAAAAGTGGGAGACCAAATTGGGTGTGAAAAGATGGAATGAAAGAGATTTTGAGTGATCGTGGCCTGAACATGCAGCAGGGTGAAAAGCGTGCATGGGTTAGAGTGAATTGGAACGATGTGGTATAACGGGCTCGACGTGCTGTCAATTGATTGAAACAGGGCATGTAAAGCGTCTGGTGTAAAACATGGAAAGTTCCGTGGGGCGGGGATTAGAAGGGATCAGTGGATTTCGGTGCATCTTACATGACAGCTAGAGACTGAGTGTGAAACGAATGTGGCCTCTGTTGTCTTTTCCTTAGCGCTACCCTCGCGCGCTATGGGTGGGGGAGGAGGTCTATTGTCATTTATGTGTGGTGGGATGGCGACGGGCTATGAATAAGGGCAGGGCAGTATTATGAATTCGTATATGTGTATATTGTATATGTCTGTATATGTATATATATGTATAACGTTGAGATGTATAGGTATGTATATGTTCGTGTGTGGACCATTTTAGTACGATATACACGTGTATTTCGGTGAGGTGGGCCATTCTTTCGTCTGTTCTTTGCGTACTCGCTGGCGAGGGGACACTGCGGGAAAAGTATAGTAAAAATTAAAGAAAAAAAAATATATATATACAACAAAAATGGTATAGGAACGCGCAACTTATAGAGCATATAAACCTCAAACAGTAGGGATTCGGAAAACCCAGGAAAGTCTGTGCCAATGTTTGCAATGCTATGCTAGGCTATGGGCAACTAATAGGATATAAATAGTCGGGTAAATACTATAACTGAATACCTTTCCTCTCACAGTGGAAAGCACACGGCGTTTTTACATCGGTTCATTTCCCAAAGGGTGCACATAGCCCGATATAGGGCATTTTACCAAACTAAATGTACAACGGGAGGTATATGAATACGAGCAAAAGTCATACGAACTCGCACCTTCATAGAACATTACAAATCTCCAAAAGCGAGAATCGAACCCGGGAACCCAGTGCCACAGGCGGGAATGCTATGGCTAGGACTAAGGGCTTTAGCTAATAGGAAATGATTATCCCGAATATTATGGTATACTCGCTATTAGATTTGGTAGTGTGTTTGTGATTATATGGACATTAGATTATAGAGTGTGTTTTGAGAGTTGAGATAGATAGCTATAGAGTTGAGAGTTCCAATATATATTATATTATATATCTATATATATTATACTATTTATATATTATATATATATATGATGGAGAAAAACTGGAGGAAGTGAAGTGTTTTGGATATCTGGGAGTGGATCTGTCAGCGGATGGAACCATGGAAGCGGAAGTGGTCATAGGACGTGGGGGGAGGGGGGGCGAAAATTTTGGGAGCCTTATATTGTGTGAAAGTCGAGAACATTATCTCGGAAAGCAAAAATGGGTTTGTTTGAAGGAATAGTGGTTCCAACAAATTGTTGTATGGTTGCGTGCGTGGGTCTATGGTTATTAAGTTGTGCGCAGGAGGAGGGACGTGCTGGAAATGAGATGTTTGAGGAAAATGTGTGGTGTGAGGTGGTTTGATCGATAGTAACGTAAGGGGTAAGAGAGATGTGTGGAAATAAAAAAGAGACGTGGTTGAGAGGCAGAAGAGGGTGTTTTGAAATGGTTTGGGCACATGGAGAGAATGAGTGATGAAAGGATTGTCCAAGAGGATATATGTGTCGGAGGTGGAGGGAACGAGGAGAAGAGGGAGACCAAAATTGGAGGTGGAAAGATGGAGTGAAAAAGATTTTGTGGTGATCCGGGGCTGACATTGCAGCCCTGAGGGTGAAAGGAGGGCAAGAATAGAGTGAATTAGAGCGATTTGGGTATTACAGGGGTTGACGTGCTGTCAGTGCGAAATTGAATCAAGGCATGTGTGAAGCGGTTTGGGGTATAGGACCATGGGAAAGCTGTGTAGGTATGTATATTTGCGTGGTGGAACGTTGTTGTATGTAATGTGTATGGGGGGGGGGGTTTTGGGCCATTTCTTTTGTCTGTTTCTTGCGCTACCCCCGAAAAACGGGGGGAAGACAGCGACAAAGTATAAAAAAAAAAAAAAAAAAAATATTAAAATATATTATATATTATATATATTATAATTTTTATTTATATATTTTATATATATATATAAATATATTTATATTTAAAATATATTTTATTTTATTTTTTTTTTTTTTTTTTTTTCCCCCACTCCCCCAAAAAAAAGGAAAAAAGGGAGGGGCCAGGTGAGGATTTTCCCAAAAAAAAGGGGCCCCGGGCCCTCTGTTCCTAACGCCCCTTTCGTAACGGGGGAAAATGGCAAATATTTTAAAAAAAAGAAAAAGAAGTTTTAAAAAAAATTATTTTTTTTTTTTTTTTTTGTCGCGGGCCCCCTCCCCGCTTTTTCGAGGAAGCGGAAGGAAACAGAGGGAAAAAAATTTGGCCCCCCAACCCCCTCCTAACAATGCACACACAAAACACCCCCACACACGCAAATATACTTTCCTTTCCCATCTCGGGAAAACCAACATATATCTACAACACAGGAAAACAAAATATTTAAACCATGCACACAATTCACATTTGGTCTGCCCCTATTCATTCCCATCCCCAACCTCGCCAAAAAAGGGGCCACCCCCCCCAAATTTCCCCCTCCCCCCTCATGTGGGGAAATTTAATTAAATTTAGCCTGGAAAAGCAAAAAAGCCCATTCTTTCCACTCAGTCTCCAGTGTCACCCCAAAAATCCCCAAAAACCCACAAGCCCCCTTTTCCCTTTCCAGCCCCACAAATTTCCCATGGTTTACCCAGAGCTTCACATGCCCGGATTAACCCTTTTTGACAGCACGTCAACCCGGTATAAAACCTTCGACCCTTTTTTCCCCCTATTCCTTCCCCGGAATTTCACCCTCCTGCATGTTCGGGCCCCGATCACAAAAAAATTTTTTTTCACCCCATTTTCCCCCCCAAATTTCGTTCCCCCACTTTTCCTCTTTCCCCTTCCCCCTCCGACTTTTATATCTCTTGGTAAAATCTTTCCACTCATTCTCCCATGTGCCCAAACCACTTAAAACACCCTCTTCTGCTCTTAACCCCCGCTCTTTTTATTTCCACACACCCTTTTCCTTCCCCTTATTTTATTACTCGATCAAACCCCCTCAAAAAACTTTTTGCCTCAAACTCTATTTCCCAGCACTTTCCCCCCCCCTCCCGCACAACTTACCCATAGCCCCGCCTCGCAACCATAAACTTTGGGGGGAAACTATATTCCTTCAAACCCTTACCCATTTTTGTTTTCCGAGATTTTGTTTTTCACTTCCAAAACATTTTCAATGCCCCCAGGATTTTTCCCCCCCTCCCCCACCCTATGTTTTTCCATTTCCCGCTTCCATGGTTCCACCCGCTCCCAAGACCCCTCCCAGAAAATCTTAAAACACTTTACTTCCTCCAGTTTTTCTCCATTCCAATTTTACCCCCCAATTGATTTGGGCCCCTTTAAACCCTTCCCCCGGTACCTAAAAACCCCTTGGGCTCTTCTTCCCCTTTTTTACTTTTAACTTTTTCTTTTTACCACTTTTCCCAAAAATTTAAGTTCCCAGCCTCTGCAGTATTAAAACAGGGGGGGAAATAACACCACCGGGCGGCGTTATCATCAGCAAAACAACAAACCTGAAAAACTTCCCATGCTTCTTTTCTTTCCAAAACGGGACTTATACTTGCCCCCCCCTTTCCCAAAAACCCTCTTGAAATTTCCCCCCCCTAAAACCCCCATCCAAAAACCCAAATTTAAAAAAACCTTTTTGGGGAATCACACCCCCCCGGCCGCAAACCTCTTTACGGGAAAAACCCAATCACTTTCCTCTTTCTTCCAAGGGTAAACCCTTACTCCCCCGATAAAATTTTTTTCACTGCTTTAACAATTTCCCCCCCAACCTTTAAAATTTTTAAAAACCCTTCCCAAACAGAGCATCTCTTCAACTCTATTATATCCCCTTTCTCCAGATCCATAAATGTACATTTAAATCCATTTGCTTTTCTAAGTTTTTTCTCCCCTACTTTTTCAAAGCAAACCCTGATAAACACATCCTTACCATTCTGAAACTAAAATGTTTTTCCCCCCTCTGATGCTTTTGAAATCCCTTTCCAACCCTTTCTCAATTTTTTACCTCCCTTATAATTTACCAGGAAAATAAAAAAAAAATTATCCTGTTTTAATTTGAGCACTATTTTTTCCCCTTTGTTTTTTGTACAATGCACGTTTCCCGCCAATCCCCCAGGCCCTCCCCATGGTATACAAAATTTGAATAAACGTTCCCAACCGGGGTAAAAAATAGAGTCCCCCCCTTTTTTCATAGTTTCCCCGGGCAATCCCACCCAAAACCTGGGGCCTTCCCGGCTTTCTTTTTCCCCAAATTTTTAAATCCCTTCTTCTTGTTTCCCAAATTTCTTTTTCCCCAAACCCCTTTGTCATTTTGCCCCCACCCCTCGCCCAAAAACCCCCTTATCTCCCACTTATCATCAAAGACAATTCAAAAAAACCTTCAAAATATTACCCCATCCCCTTCTCCCCATCCCCATATTTTTCCCCCCCCATTACCCCCTTCACTAAAGGGCCCCATTTGCCCCCTTGTTTACGCATTTTTTTTACCCCCTTCCAGAACATCTTTTTATTCTCCCAAAAATTTAATGTACTCTTCCCCAAAAACTTCTATTATCCCCCGGGGAAGGGGAAAGAATATTCCCAGTTTCCCTTTGCTGTTGTAAAAGGCGATAAAATTGAAGGGAGCGGGGGGTGGAAATCCCCCTCTTGTTTTTTTTTTTCCCAAAAGAAGGAAAAAAGAGGGGGCCAGATGAGGATATTCCCTGAAGGACGTCCTCTGTTTTTTTTAAAACGCTACCGCGTAACGGGGGAAAAATTTGGCGAGTAGTATAAAGAAAAAAGAGAAAAAAAGAATATATATTTTAATATATATTTTAAATTTTTATAATTTATATTTTTATAATATTTATTTTTTTATATATATATATATTTTTTTTTTTTTTTATTTTGTCGCTGTTCCCGCTTTTCCCGAGGGTTTGCGAAAGGAAACAGACGAAAAAAAGGGCCCCCCCCCATTACAATGTATATACTAGGGTCCACCAGAAAATATACTCCCTCCAGCTTTCCTGGTTTACCCGCGCTTAATCCCTTGTTAAATCCAGGGCGCCGTCAACCCCCCGGTACCCCACTCGCTCCAATTACTCTATTCCTTGCCCTCCTTTTCCCCTCCTGCATGTTAGGCCCCGATCACACAAAAATCTTTTTACCCCATTTTTTCCACCCCCAATTTGGTCTCCCTCTTCCCCCGTTCCCTCCCCCTGAAATATATCCTCTTGGTAAATTTTTTCCTCCTCTTCCCTTTAAAATATTTTATATATTTATATATATATATATATATATATTTTATTATAATATTAATATTTTTATATATATATATATATTTATTTTAAATTTTTTTTTATTTTTTTTTTTTTTTTTTTTTTTTTTTTTTTTTCTTTGTCGCGCTCCCCTTTGCGGGGGGTAGCGCAAGGAAAAACGAAAAAAATGGCCCAACCCCCCCCTAACATGTAATTACAAGTCAACACAAAAAAATTCTTACCTACACAGCTTTCCGGGTTTTCCCCGGACGCTTCCCTCCCTTGATTAAATCCCTGACAGCACGTAACCCCCTGTTACCACATCGCTCCAATTCCTCTATTCCTTGCCCTCCTTTCACCCTCCTGCATGTTCGGGGCCCCGATCCACAAATTTTTTTCACTCCATTTTTTCCACCTCCATTTGGTCCCTCTTTCCCCCTCTTTCCCCTCCCCCCCCGCACATTTTCTCTTGGTCAATTTTTCCTCACTCTTCTTCCATGTGCCCCAAACCTTTTTAAAACACCCTCTTCTGCTCTCTAACCCACGCTTTTCTTTTCCAAACATTCTCTTACCCTTCTTTACTTACTCGATCAAACCCCCCCCCTCACACCACACTTGCCTCAACTTCATTTCCACAATCCCCCTTGGGCACAACTCTATCCAACCCCACGCCTCGAAACCCCTACAAATTTTGGTTTTATTTTCCTTAAACACCCCCTTTTTTTTGCTTTTGGGGGGATAATTTTCTCGATTTCCCAACTTTTTTCAAGGCTCCCAAAATATAATTTTTTTTAAAATTTTTTATTATATATATAAATATATATATATATTATATTTATAAATATTATATATTATATTTTTATTATATATTATATAATTTTATTAATATATAATATTTATTTTTTATTTAAAAATTTTTTTTAATATATATATATATTATATTATATTATTTTTTTATAATATATATAATTTATATTATTTTTATATTTTTAAAATTAATTTTTAATATTTTAATTTAAAATTCGTATTTCCGCCCTCTTCAGTCCCGTCTTTCCCCCCCCCCCCCGACACAAGGGGAACGAACAACCCCCCCCCACACATGCAGGAGCGCTACAAACATACACGGCCCATCGTTACATGTTTCTAGCTGTCATATATAATGAATCGAAACCAAAGTACCTTTCCCACCCCAAGGACACACAAATTTTTTGGGTTTTTTCCCCAAAAACGTTATATGTCCTGGTTAATCCTTGACAGATCTCGCAGGGGATACCACATCCTTTCCGTTACTTATTCTTTGCACAAATTAAACCCCCTGCATGTTCTTCCCTGATCGCTAAAATTTTTTTCCTACCTTTACCTTAATTTAGTGTCCCACTTCCCCTCGTTCCCTCCTCCTTTCCGCTTATCCTTTTGTCAAACTTTCCCCCCAAAAGTTTCCGGGGAAAACAAATTTCAAAACACCCTTTCTGCTCTATAAAACACCTTTTTATTACCCAAAAATCTTCTTTCCCTTTCTTACTTATTGTGAAAGCCCCCCAAACATTGTCCCAAAAAACCTTTTTCCCAAAAAAAATCCACTCTCCTCCGCACAACCCGCCTCGATTAACACATTTTTTTGAACCAAAATTCCTTAAATTTTCCATTTTGCTTTCCATGCAATGTTTTCGACCTCCCCCAAAATTTTCAAAAGCCCCGGCCTTTTGTCCCCCGAACCCTGTGACTCCTTTCCCTTCCATGCTCCCCTCCGCTGCCAAATCCCCCCAAAAATCTAACCCTTAAGTTTCCCGTTTTTCTCCCTTTTTATTACCCCCCAGATGATTTCCCCACCCCATGTCCCCAAAAACCCTTTCTTTTTAATTTACTCTCGTTTCTTCTTTCAACATTTATCAAACTAAACACCAGATTCTGCAGTTTTTATCCGATCATCCACCCAAACAGCGAACAACAGCTGACTATTCCCCCAAACCTCTCATCTACACAGCTGCTACTTCCCCCCTTCCCGACTTTTGCATTCCTTCCCCCACAACCCCCCCAAAAAAAAATTAAAGACCATGAAGCTCACCACCCCGCCAAAAGACATTCAGGGAACTTTTTCGTCTCCTCCTTCCGAACCATGCCTTAATCTCGACAGACCCCTTTTTACTGCCCCTAGCAAACCCCGCCTCCCACACCCCTAATCTTAATTCGTTCCAGACGCATCTCTATCAACTTATCATATGCCTTCCCGATCCTAAGGGTACATACAAATCCATTTGTTTTTCTAAGTATTTGTCACATACATATGCAGACAAACACCTGATCCACACTCCTCTACCACTTCTAAAAAACCACATGCTCTTCCCAATTTCATGATCTATACTTGTTTTCCCCTCAATAAATCCCCTCCCTATGATTTGGGAAATTTACTCAAATTTTTATACCCCCGTTTTTTTTGAGCACTCACCGTTTCCGCATTTGCTTTGTACAGAGGACTATGCACTTCATCATCTTCGGCACTCCCATGAGTCTTACATCATAAATTTCTTTACCAACAACCCAACAAAAGGTCACCCCTTTTTTATAAATTTCCTCGAAATAAAACCCAACTGTGCCTTGCCGGCTTTCATCTTCCGCAAGTTTTACTACCTTTCCCTGTTTACCAATTTTTTCACTAACCCTCTCCTTTGCATACCACTCGCCCAAAAACACCCTTATTGCCACTCTATTCAAACACATTAACAAACCTTAAAAAAACTCCTCATTCCTTCTAAATCACCTATTGTTATCCCCCCCCATTACCCCCCTTCACTGAATTTCCCCATTTGCTCTCTTGTCTTACGCACTTTTTTTTTCCTCCTTCCAAATTTTTTATTCCCCTAAAAATTTAATGTACTCTTTCCCCCAACTTCTTTTGCCCTCTTTTTCACCTTTTTACACCTTTCTCTTGACCTCCTGTCTCTTTCTTTTATACATCCCCCAGTCAATTGCTTTTTTCCATGCAAATGCCCAAAATGAATCTCTCTTCTTTTACTAATAAACTTACTTCTTCATCCCCCCATCACTACCCTTTAATCCTCACCCCCCACGTTCTCATGCCACAAACATCTTTTGCGCAAGCCAAACTGCTTCCTAAATACATCCCTTTCCCTCCCCCACTCCTTTACCTTTTTGGGTTCTCACCTTTTTCCATTCTGTACTCAGTTTTCTCCTGTACTTCCCACACAAGTCTCCTTCCAAGCTCACTTTTTCTCACCACTCTCTTACCCCCAACTTCTCTCTTCTTTTTGAAAACCCCTACAAATCTTCCCCTTCGCCTCCAGAAAGAAAATTGATCAGACATCACTCGAGTTGCACCTCTCAGTACATTAACATCCAAAAGTCTCTCTTTCGCGCCCCCTAACAATTAACACGTAATCCAATAACGCTCTTGGCCATATCTCCTACTTGTATACAGCAGGTTTGGATGGTATTGCTGTGGAATTCATCAAAAAAGGGGTGACTGTTTGTTGTTGGTAGGTAAGGTTATTCAATGTATCTATGATTCATGTTGAGGTGCCTGAGGATTGGCGGAAAGCTTGCAGAGTGCATTGTACAAAGACAAAGGGGATAAGAGTGAATGCTCAAATTACAGAGGGATGGGTTTTTGAGTATTCCTGGTAAATTATATGGGAGGATATTATTGAGAGGGTAAAGAGCATCGATTGGGGAAGAGCAGTGTGGTTTCAGAAGTTGTAGGGATGTGTGGATCAGGGGTTTGCTTTGAAGAATGTATGTGAGAAATACTTAGAAAAGCAAAAGGATTTGTATGTAGCATTTATGGATCTGAAAAAAGCATATGATAGAGTTTATAGAGTGCTCTGTGGAAGGTATTAAGAATATATGGTGTGGGAGGAAAGGTGTTAGAAGCAGTGAAAGTTTTTATCGAGGATGTAAGGGATGTGTACGTGTAGGAAGAGAGGAAAGTGATTGGTTCTCAGTGAAACGCGGTTTGCGGCTAGGATGTGTGATGTATCCATGGTTGTTTAATTTGTTTATGGATGGGGTTGTTAGGGAGGTGAATGCAAAGCTTTAGAAAGAGGAGCAAGTATGCAGTCTGTTGTGGATGAGAGAGTTGGGAGTGGGGTCATTTGTTGCTCGCTGATGATACAGCGCTGGTGGCTGATGCATGTGAGAATCTGCAGAAGCTGAGTTTGGTAAAATGTGTGAAAGAAGAAAGTTAAGATTAAATGTGAATAAGAGCAAGGTTATTAGGTCAGTAGGGTTGAGGGTCAGTCAATTGGAAGGTAAGTTTTAATGGAGAAAAACTGAAGGAAGTAAGTGTTTTAGATATCTGGGAGTAAAATTGGCAGTGAATGGAACCATGGAATCGGAAGTGAATCATTGGGTGGGGGAGGGGCGAAAAACTGGAGGGGTTGAAGAATGTGTGGAAGTCGAGAACATTATCTCGGAAAGCAAAAATGGGTATGTTGAAGGAATAGTGTTTCCAACAATGTTGCATGGCTGAGAGGTGTGGGCTATAGTTAGAGTTGTGCGAAGAAGGGTGGATGTGCTGGAAATGAGATATTTTAGGACAATATGTGGTGTGAGGTGGTTTGATCGAGTAGGTAATGTAAGGGTAAGAGAGATGTGTGGAAAAAAAAAAGAGTGTGGTTGAGGGAGCAGAAGAGGGTGTTTTGAAAAGGTTTGGTCCCCTGGAGAGAATGAGTGAGGTAAGTTTGACCAAAAGGATATATGATTCAGAGGTGGAGGGAACGAGGAAAAGTGGGAGACCAAATTGGGTGTGGGAAAAAATGGAATGAAAGAGTTTTGAGTGATCGTGGCCCTGAACATGCAGCAGGGTGAAAAGCGTGCTGGTTAGAGTGAATTGGAACGATGTGGTATAAAAGGGGTGACGTGCTGTCAATTGATTGAAACAGGGCTGAAAGCGTCTGGTTAAAAAATGGAAGTTCCGTGGGGGCGTGGATGTGAAAAGGGGTGTGGATCGGTGCTTTTACATACAGTAGGACTGATTTCGAACGAATGGGGCCTTTGTTTTCTTTCCCGCGCTCCCTCGACACATGAGGGGGGGGAGGGTTTTATTCCCCGTGGGCGAGGGGGGGCAATGGAAAGAAAATAAGGAAGACAGTATTAATTATGTTGTGATAAGTTATGTCTTTTTTGTTTTAATATTGTCATTTTGGTATAGGGATTTATTTCGTGTGTG
>NC_092228.1:36269676-36298168 GCF_036320965.1 Panulirus ornatus | reverse complement strand
CTAAAACACTTCATTTAATGCAGTTTTTTTTCCGTTTAAATTTACCTCCCAATTGACTTTTCCCTCAACCCAACTGTACCTAATAACCTTGCTCTTATTTACATTTACTTTCAACTTTCTTCTTTCACACACTTTACAAAACTCATTAAAAGCTTCTGCAGTTACTAAACCGAATCAGCCACTAGCGATGTAAAATCAGCAAATAACAACTGACTCACTTGTCAAGCTCTCTCATCCACAACAGACTGTATACTTGCTCTTCTTTCCAAAAGCCTTTCATTCACCTCCCTAAGAACCGCATCCATAAACAAATTAAACATCACGCACTCATGCCGCAAACCAACATTCACTGAGAACCAATCACTTTCCTCTCTTCCTACACGTACACATAGACCTTACATCCTAGAAAATAACTTTTCAATGTTTCTAACAACTTGCCTCCCACACCATATATGCTTAATACCCTCAACAGAGCATCTCTATTTACTCTATCATATACTTTCTCCAGATCCATTAGTGGTACATACAAATCCATTTGCTTTTCTACGTATTTCTCACATACATTCTTCAAAGCAAACACCTGATCCACACATCCTCTATAACATCTGAAGCCACACTGCTCTTCCCCAATCTGATGCTCTGTATATTCCTTCACCCTCTCAATCAGTACCCTCTCATACAATTTCCCAGGAATACTCAACAAACTTATATCTCTGTAATTTTAGCACTCACTTTTTTCCACTTTGCCTTTGTATAATGGCACTATGCAGTCATTCCGCTAATCCTCAGGCACTGCACCATGAGTCATACATACATTAAACGATCGTATCAACCAGTCAACAACACAATCACTCACTTTTTTAATACATTCCATAGCATTATCATCAAAACCTGCTGCCTTGTCGGCTTCCATTTTCCGCAAAACTTTTTCTACCTCTCCTCTGTTTACCAAATCCTTTTCCCAAACCCTCTCACTTTACATACCAACTCGACCAAAACATCCTATATCTAACATTCTATCATCAAACTCATTCAACAAACCTTCAAAATACTCACTCCATCTCCTTCACACATCACCACTTCTTTTTATCACCTCCCCATTAGCCCCCTTCACTGATGTTCCTATTTGTTCCCTTGTCTTACGCACTTTATTTACCTCCTCCAAAAACATCTTTTTATTCTCCCTAAAATTTGATAATACTCTTTCATCCGACTCTCACTTTCCCTCTTTTTTGCCTCTTGCACCTTTCTCCTGACCTCCTGCACACTTTATTTTATACATCTCCCAGTCATTTGCATTGTTTCCCTGCAAAAATCGTCCAAATGGCTCTCTCTTCTTTTTCACTAATAATCTTACTTCTTGCCACTCACTACCATTTCCACTCTGCCCACTTCCCACGCTTTTCATGGCACAATAATATTTTGTGCAAGCCATCATACTTTCCTAAATACATCCCATTCCTCCCCCACTCCCCTTACATACTTTGCTCTCATCATTTTCAATTCTGCACTCAGTCTTTCCTAGTACTTCCTGACTTAAGTGTTCTTCCCAAGCTCACTTACTCTCACCACTCTCTTCACCCCAACATTCTCTCTTCTTTTCTGAAAACCTCTACAAATCTTCACCTTTTCCTCTACAAGATAATGATCAGAAATCCCTCCATTTGCACCTCTCAGCACATTAACATCTAAAAGTCTCTTTTTCGCGCGCCCATCAATTAACACGTAATCCACATAATTGTTGGTGCGAGAAAGAGATACTTTTATATTTTAATGTGCTGAGAGGTGCAACTGGAGGGATGTTTGATCATTATCTTTTGGAGTCAAAGGTGAAGAATTGTAGAGGTTTTCAGAAAAGAAGAGAGAATGTTGGGGTGAAGAGAGTAGTGAAAGCAAGTCAGCTTGGGATGGAGACTTGTGTGAGGAAGTACCAGAAGAGATTGGGTGCAGAATTGAAAATGATGAGAGCAAAGTACCTAAGGGGAGTCGTGGAGGAATGGGATGTATTTAGGGAAGTAGTGATGTCTTGCGCAAAAGATGCTTGTTGCATGATTAGCATGGGAGGTGGGCATAATAGAAAGGGTAGTTAGTGGTGACATGAAAAGGTAAGATTATTAGAGAAAGAGGAGAGGTATTTGTATGCTTTTTGCATGGATATAGTACAAATGACTGGGAAATGTATAAAAGAAACAGGAAGCAGTTCAAGAGAAAGATGCAAAAGGCAAAAAACAGGGCAAGTGAGAGTTGGGTGAGAGAGAGTATCATTGAATTCTAGGGAGAATAAAAAGATGTTTTGGAATGAGGTAGACTTAGTGCGGAAGACAAGAGAACAAGTAGGAACATCAGTGAAGGGGGCTAATGGGTAGGTAATAACAAGTAGTGGTGATGTGAAGAGGAGAAGGAGTGAGTATTTTAAGGTTTGTTTAATATGTTAGATGATAGAATGGAAGATATAGGGTGTTTTGGTCGAGGAGGTGTGCGAAGTGAGAGGGTTAGGGCGAATGATTTGGTGAACAGAGAAGAGGTAGTAAAAGCTTTGCAGAAGATGAAAGATGGCAAGGAAGCGGGTTTGGATGGTATTGCAGTGGAATTTCTTAAAAAGGGGGGTTGATGTGTTGTTGACTTGTTGGTGAGGATATCTAATGTATGTATGACTCATGGTGAGGTGCCTAAGGATTAGCGGAATGCATGCATAGTGCTATTGTACAAAGGCAAAGGGGATAAAGATTAGTCCTCAAATTACATAGGTATAAGTTGATTCAGTATTCCTGGAAAATTATATGGGAGGGATTTGATAGAGAGAGTGAAGACATGTACAGAGCATCAGATTGAGTAAGAGTAGTGTGGTTTCAAAAGTGGTAGAGGATGTGTGGACTATGTGTTTGCTTTGTATGTGAGAAATACTTAGAAAAGCAAATGGAATTGTATGTAGCATCTATGGATCTGGAGAAGGCAAATGATAGAGTTGATAGAGATGCTCTGTGGAAGGTATCATGAATATATGGTGTAGGAGGCAAGTTGTTAGAAGCAGTAAAATGTTTTTATCGAAGATGTAAGGCATGTGTACGAGTAGGAATAGAGGAAAGTGATTTGTTCTCTGTGAATGTTGGTTTGCGGCAGAGGTGCGTGATGTCTCCATGGCTGTTTAATTTGTTTTTGGATGGGGTTGTTAGGGAGGTGAATGCAAGTGTTTTGGAAAGAGGGGCAATTATGTAGTCTGTATATGGATGAGAGTGCTTGGGAAGTGAGTCAGCTGTTGTTCGCTGATGATACAGCGCTGGTTACTGATTTGCGTGAGAAACTGTAGAAGCTGGCGACTAGGTTTGGTAAACTGTGTGAAAGAAGAAAGTTGAGAGTAAATGTGAATAAGAGCAAGGCTAATAATAGCCTTGCTCTTATTCACATTTACTCTCAGGGTTGAGGGGCAAGTCAATTGGGAGGTAACTTTGAATGGAGAAAAACTAGAGGAAGTATAGTGTTTTAAGATATATGGGAGTGGATTTGGCAGCGGATTTAACCATGGAAGCAAAAGTGAGTCACAGGGTGGGGAGGGGTGAAAGTTCTAGGAAGCGTTGAAAAATGTTTGGAAGGCGAGAACATTATCTCGGAAAGCAAAAATGGGTATGTTTGTAGGAAAAGTGGTTCCAACAATGTTATATGGTTGCTGGGCATGGGCTATAGATCGAGTTGTGCGGAAGAGGGTGGATGTGGTGGAAATGAGATGTTTGAGGACAACATTGATCGAGTAAGTAATGAAAGGGTAAGAGAGATGTGTAGTAATACAAACCTCCAACAGCCAGGATCGAACCTGGGACCCCTGTGCAAGAGGCAGGAATGCAAACAGCTAGGCTATGGGTCTGGCTAATAGGAAATAAATATTCGAATACTATGTACTCGAATACCCTTCGTCTCACGTTGGTGAGCAACGGGGTCTACACCAACGTGAGACGAAGGGTATTTAAGTACATTCAGTAGTATTCGAATAATTATTTCCTATTAGCCAGGCCCATAGACTAGCGGTTAGCATTTCCACCTCTTGCACAGGGGTCCCGGGCTCGATCCTGGCTGTTGGAAGTTTGCATGTTCTATGAAGGTGCGCGTTTCTATGCACTATGTTCGTATTTATATACCTCCGCGTTGTACAGTTAGGTTCGGTAAAACGCTATCTGCTGGCTATGTACGCCCGTTGGGAAATGACCGGTGTAGACCCCGTTGCTCACCAACATGAGACGAAGAGTATTCGAGTACATAGTATTCGAATAGTTTTTTCCTATCAGGCAAGCCCATAGCCTAGCGGCTAGAATTCCCACCTCTTGCACAGAGGTCCTGGGTTCGATCCTAGCTGTTGGAGGTTTGCATGATATATATATATATATATATATATATATATATATATATATATATTTTTTTTTTTTTTTTTTTTTTTTTTTTTATACTTTGTCGCTGTCTCCCGCGTTTGCGAGGTAGCGCAAGGAAACAGACGAAAGAAATGGCCCAACCCCCCCCATACACATGTACATACACACGTCCACCCACACAAATATACATACCTACACAGCTTTCCATGGTTTACCGCGGACGCTTCACATGCCTTGATTCAATCCACTGACAGCACGTCAACCCCTGTATACCACATCGCTCCAATTCACTCTATTCCTTGCCCTCCTTTCACCCTCCTGCATGTTCAGGCCCCGATCACACAAAATCTTTTTCACTCCATCTTTCCACCTCCAATTTGGTCTCCCTCTTCTCCTCGTTCCCTCCACCTCCGACACATATATCCTCTTGGTCAATCTTTCCTCACTCATTCTCTCCATGTGCCCAAACCATTTTAAAACACCCTCTTCTGCTCTCTCAACCACGCTCTTTTTATTTCCACACATCTCTCTTACCCTTACGTTACTTACTCGATCAAACCACCTCACACCACACATTATCCTCAAACACCTCATTTCCAGCACATCCATCCTCCTGCGCACAACTCTATCCATAGCCCACGCCTCGCAACCATACAACATTGTTGGAACTACTATTCCTTCAAACATACCCATTTTTGCTTTCCGGGATAATGTTCTCGACTTCCACACATTTTTCAAGGCTCCCAAAATTTTCGCCCCCTCCCCCACCCTATGATCCACTTCCGCTTCCATGGTTCCATCCGCTGACAGATCCACTCCCAGATATCTAAAACACTTCACTTCCTCCAGTTTTTCACCATTCAAACTCACCTCCCAATTGACTTGACCCTCAACCCTACTGTACCTAATAACCTTGCTCTTATTCACATTTACTCTTAACTTTCTTCTTCCACACACTTTACCAAACTCCGTCACCAGCTTCTGCAGTTTCTCACATATATATATATATATATATATATATATATATATATATATATATATATATATATATATATATATATATATATATTAGAAGTAAAAGAGCTGTACTGAATCTCAAATGTCTCTAAGGTACAGCTATCTTACTATCATCAGATCTAACAACGTAGGTGGCTGAATATAGTTATCATAATAATCATCTTACCTGTCGGGGGTTGTGAAGGAGAAGCAGGTGCTGCAGTACAGCGTGTTCACTATAGCCAGTATCATAAGCCACCACCAGGGCACAGTCCCTGAGCTCTGCCTTGACCACAGTTACCAACATCTGGCTCAGTGATGAAGCTTCATCTGTAGTCAATATCGGAAGTTCCCTCGTTTTCTGGAGTCTCAGAATTTTCACAAATTCGTTCTGCCTTTCCCGTTCCCTTTTTGCAGTTTTTCCAGGCCCGTTCATCGCTGCACCTGTGCCTGTCAATGCATTTGCTAAAGCATATATGCTACTGCCATATTCAGCAGAAGTGAGTGGTATTCTTTGTTCTTTATTGTGAATCATTATGAGCTGGGGATTATGAAGAGTGTCCGCAATGGTCCGAAAGAAGTTCAACGCATTATGATCATATGACATGTTAGTGCCGGGATCTTTTGTAGTTTTCACTTGGACTTTCCAGCAAGTTGAGACAGTGAGGACTAACATCCACAGCACCAGATGAAGTCTCATTTCTTCAACTTTTCTGTGGTGAGAGAAGATGCATGTTGCTGATCTTTATTGTTCTTGAATTACGGAAAAAGATTATACAAGTATCGAAACACCCTACCTAATGTCTAAGAACTTTTATAAGTTCTGTACAATGGCACTTTTATTTCATCTACCTGATGTTTCATGGCTTGTCATCTCATCTTTTCAGTAACTACAGATTATTTGTTGCAAGGAACATCATTGGTGTTTTCAATAAAAAATAATGTACATGAATATTGGTATACTCATTGGAATATATACAGATGCATAAGGAAACTAAATAATGCATGAAAATAAGCCCTGTATGCGACGGTAACATCATATGTAATACATGTATCAATAATTCTGAGTAACTGATGAGTAGTAGCCATTTATAACATATAATCTCACTACCACGAATGAGAAGACACTTGTAGAACCGGGAACAGTTGCCAGAAGCTCATCTGTCATCTCAGGTTACCTGCCTAATAAGCAATATTACCACGTCTACCGGGCGGAGACAAAGGTCATAGTATGTGTAATGCTGTGTGTGTGTCTCTACGAGGTGAGCTGGGCAATGTAAGTAATTGTGAAGGTGTTTACCATAAGGGTGATGGCGAACAATTCTTTGGTACTTATCCGGTTATGTTAGTGGGTCTATATTTGGTCATTATTGTGTTTACTCGGGGATAAAGGAACTTTAAGCATAGGTTGCTTAAATGTGATGCAGAAGACAATTTTTTTATATAAGCTTGATCGTTTGCTCAATGCCAGGCACATTGTGGAGGGATTGAGCTTATAGAATATTCCTATCTTTGGGCAAATATAGAAAGTTTCTGGTTGCTGTGGAGCTGCTGATTGTTTCAGTGCCAGGTTTTATGATGTCTGCAACGATGTTTTATTTGTTTCTGCTGGCGTGGATGACCAGGCGTGTGAAGTGTGATTCACAATGCAGTGGATGAACCGCTTCTACCAGATGAAAATTGCCTATCTTTATTAAACTTATGTGGTACAAGTGAATGCTATGAATTTTTTTATTTTCTTCTTTTTAGCTGAGGCGGCATGAACACATAAGCACCTATATAATATATATATATATATATATATATATATATATATATATATATATATATATATATATATATATATATATATATATATATATATATATATATATATATATATATATTTTTTCATATTATTCGCCATTTCCCACGATAGCGAGGTAGCGTTAAGAACACAGGACTGGGCCTTTGAGGGAACATCCTCACCTGGGCCCATTCTCTGCTCCTTCCTATGGAAAATTAAAAACGAGAGGGGAGGATTTCCAGCCCCCCGCTCCCTTCCCTTTTAGTCGCCTTCTACGACACGCAGGGAATACATGGGAAGTATTCATTCTCCCCTATTTCCAGGGATAATATATATATATATATATATATATATATATATATATATATATATATATATATATATATATATATATATATATATATATATATATATATATATATATTTATTATTTATTTATTATACTTTGTCGCTGTCTCCCGCGTTTGCGAGGTAGCGCAAGGAAACAGACGAAAGAAATGGCCCAATCCCCCCCCCCAAACACATGTATATACATACGTCCACACACGCAAATATACATACCTACACAGCTTTCCATGGTTTACCCCAGACGCTTCACAAGCCCTGCTTCAATCCACTGACAACACGTCAACCCCGGTATACCACATCGCTCCAATTCACTCTATTCCTTGCCCTCCTTTCACCCTCCTGCATGTTCAGGCCCCGATCACACAAAATCTTTTTTCACTCCATCTTTCCACCTCCAATTTGGTCTCCCTCTTCTCCTTGTTCCCTCCACCTCCGACACATATATCCTCTTGGTCAATCTTTCCTCACTCATCCTCTCCATGTGCCCAAACCACTTCAAAACACCCTCTTCTGCTCTCTCAACCACGCTCTTTTTATTTCCACACATCTCTCTTACCCTTACGTTACTCACTCGATCAAACCACCTCACACCACACATTGTCCTCAAACATCTCATTTCCAGCACATCCAACCTCCTGCGCACAACTCTATCCATAGCCCACGCCTCGCAACCATACAACATTGTTGGAACCACTATTCCTTCAAACATACCCATTTTTGCTTTCCGAGATAATATTCTCGAATTCCACACATTCTTCAAGGCACCCAGAATTTTCGCCCCCTCCCCCACCCTATGATCCACTTAAGCTTCCATGGTTCCATCCGCTGCCAGATCCACTCCCAGATATCTAAAACACTTCACTTCCTCCAGTTTTTCTCCATTCAAACTCACCTCCCAATTGACTTGACCCTCAACTCTACTGTACCTAATAACCTTGCTCTTATTCACATTTACTCTTAACTTTCTTCTTCCACACACTTTTCCAAACTCAGTCACCAGCTTCTGCAGTATCTCACATGAATCAGCCACCAGCGCTGTATCATCAGCGAACAACAACTGACTCACTTCCCAAGCTCTCTCATCCCCAACAGACTTCATACTTGCCCCTCTTTCCAAAACTCTTGCATTTACCTCCCTAACAACCCCATCCATAAACAAATTAAACAACCATGGAGACATCACACACCCCTGCCGCAAACCTACATTCACTGAGAACCAATCACTTTCCTCTCTTCCTACACGTACACATGCCTTACATCCTCGATAAAAACTTTTCACTGCTTCTAACAACTTTCCTCCCACACCATATATTCTTAATACCTTCCACAGAGCATCTCTATCAACTCTATCATATGCCTTCTCCAGATCCATAAATGCTACATACAAATCCATTTGCTTTTCTAAGTATTTCTCACATACATTCTTCAAAGCAAACACCTGATCCACACATCCTCTACCACTTCTGAAACCACACTCCTCTTACCCAATCTGATGCTCTGTACATGCCTTCACCCTCTCAATCAATACCCTCCCATATAATTTACCAGGAATACTCAACAAACTTATACCTCTGTAATTTGAGCACTCACTCTTATCCCCTTTGCCTTTGTACAATGGCACTATGCACGCATTCCGCCAATCCTCAGGCACCTCACCATGAGTCATATATACATTAAATAACCTTACCAACCAGTCAACAATACAGTCACCCCCTTTTTTAATAAATTCCACTGCAATACCATCCAATCCCGCTGCCTTGCCGGCTTTCATCTTCCGCAAAGCTTTCACTACCTCTTCTCTGTTTACCAAATCATTTTCCCTAACCCTCTCACTTTGCACACCACCTCGACCAAAACACCCTATATCTGCCACTCTATCATCAAACACATTCAACAAACCTTCAAAATACTCACTCCATCTCCTTCTCACATCACCACTACTTGTTATCACCTCCCCACTTGCGCCCTTCACCGAAGTTCCCATTTGCTCCCTTGTCTTACGCACTTTATTTACCTCCTTCCAGAACATCTTTTTATTCTCCCTAAAATTTAATGATACTCTCTCACCCCAACTCTCATTTGCCCTTTTTTTCACCTCTTGCACCTTTCTCTTGACCTCCTGTCTCTTTCTTTTATACATCTCCCACTCAATTGCAATTTTTCCCTGCAAAAATCGTCCAAATGCCTCTCTCTTCTCTTTCACTAATACTCTTGCTTCTTCATCCCACCACTCACTAACCTTTCTAATCAACCCACCTACCACTCTTCTCATGCCACAAGCATCTTTTGCGCAATCCATCACTGATTCCCTAAATACATCGCATTCCTCCCCCACTCCCCTTACTTCCATTGTTCTCACCTTTTTCCATTCTGTACTCAGTCTCTCCTGGTACTTCCTCACACAGGTCTCCTTTTCAAGCTCACTTATATATATATATATATATATATATATATATATATATATATATATATATATATATATATATATATATATATATATATATATATACATATATATATATACATATATATATAAATATTTTTTTTTTTTTTTTTTTATACCTCGTCGCTGTCTCCCGCGTTTGCGAGGTAGCGCAAGGAAATAGACGAAAGAAATGGCCCAACCCCCCCCCATACACATGTACATACACACGTCCACACACGCAAATATACATACCTACACAGCTTTCCATGGTTTACCCGGACGCTTCACATGCCTTGATTCAATCCACTGACAGCACGTCAACCCCTGTATACCACATCGCTCCAATTCACTCTATTCCTTGCCCTCCTTTCACCCTCCTGCATGTTCAGACCCCGATCACACAAAATCCTTTTCACTCCATCTTTCCACCTCCAATTTGGTCTCCCTCTTCTCCTCGTTCCCTCCACCTCCGACACATATATCCTCTTGGTCAATCTTTCCTCACTCATTCTCTCCATGTGCCCAAACCATTTCAAAACACCCTCTTCTGCTCTCTCAACCACGCTCTTTTTATTTCCACACATCTCTCTTACCCTTACGTTACTTACTCGATCAAACCACCTCACACCACACATTGTCCTCAAACATCTCATTTCCAGCACATCCATCCTCCTGCGCACAACTGTATCCATAGCCCACGCCTCGCAAAAATAAAACATTGTTGGAACCACTATTCCTTCAAACATACCCATTTTTGCTTTCCGGGATAATGTTCTCGACTTCCACACATTTCTCAAGGCTCCCAAAATTTTCGCCCCCTCCCCCACCCTATGATCCACTTCCGCTTCCATGGTTCCATCCGCTGACAGATCCACTCCCAGATATCTAAAACACTTCACTTCCTCCAGTTTTTCTCCATTCAAACTCACCTCCCAATTGACTTGACCCTCAACCCTACTGTACCTAATAACCTTGGTAAATTATATGGGAGGGTATTGATTGAGAGGGTGAAGGCATGTACAGAGCATCAGATTGGGGAAGAGTAGTGTGGTTTCAGAAGTGGTAGAGGATGTGTGGATCAGGTGTTTGCTTTGAAGAATGTATGTGAGAAATACTTAGAAAAGGAAATGGATTTCTATGTAGCATTTATGGATCTGGAGAAGGCATATGATAGAGTTGATAGAGATGCTCTGTGGAAGGTATTAAAAATATATGGTGTGGGAGGCAAGTTGTTAGAAGCAGTGAAAAGTTTTTATCGAGGATGTAAGGCATGTGTACGTGTAGGAAGAGAGGAAAGTGATTGGTTCTCAGTGAATGTAGGTTTGCGGCAGGGGTGTGTGATGTCTCCATGGTTGTTTAATTTGTTTATGGATAGGGTTGTTAGGGAGGTGAATGCAAGAGTCTTGGAAAGAGGGGCAAGTATGAAGTCTGTTGGGAATGAGAGAGCTTGGGATGTGAGTCAGTTGTTGTTCGCTGATGATACAGCGCTGGTGGCGGATTCATGTGAGAAACTGCAGAAGCTGGTGACGGAGTTTGGTAAAGTGTGTGGAAGAAGAAAGTTAAGAGTAAATATATATATATATATATATATATATATATATATATATATACAAATATTCTTTTTTTTTGCTTTGTCGCTGTCTCCCGCGTTTGCGAGGTAGCGCAAGGAAACAGACGAAAGAAATGGCCCAACGCATTAAACAACCATGGAGATATCACACACCCCTGCCGCAAACCTACATACACTGAGAACCAATCACTTTCTTCAAAAAGTTATCATTATTATATATATATATATATATATATATATATATATATATATATATATATATATATATATATATATATATATATATATATATATATATATATATATATATGTGTGTATGTTTGAAGGAATAGTGGTTCCAACAATGTTGTAATGTTGCGAGGCGTGGGCTATGGATAGAGTTGTGCGCAGGAGGATGGATGTGCTGGAAATGAAATGTTTGAGGACAATGTGTGGTGTGAGGTGGTTTGATCGAGTGAGTAACGTAAGGGTAAGAGAGATGTGTGGAAATAAAAAGAGCGTGGTTGAGAGAGCAGAAGAGGGTGTTTTGAAGTGGTTTGGGCACATGGAGAGAATGAGTGAGGAAAGATTGACCAAGAGGATATATGTGTCGGAGGTGGAGGGAACGAGGAGAAGAGGGAGACCAAATTGGAGGTGGAAAGATGGAGTGAAAAACATTTTGTGTGATCGGGGCCTGAACATGCAGGAGGGTGAAAGGAGGGCAAGGAATAGAGTGAATTAGAGCGATGTGGTATACCGGGGTTGACGTGCTGTCAGTGGATTGAATCAAGGCATGTGAAGCGTCTGGGGTAAACCATGGAAAGCTGTGTAGGTATGTATATTTGCGTGTGTGGACGTATGTATATACATGTGTATGGGGGGGTTGGGCCATTTCTTTCGTCTGTTTCCTTGCGCTACCTCGCAAACGCGGGAGACAGCGACAAAGTATAATAAGATAAAAATATAATATATATATACATATATATATATATATATATATATATATATATATATATATATATATATATATATATATATATATATATATATATATATATATATATATATATATATATATTCTTTCTTTCTTTTAAACTATTCGCTACTTCCCGCGTTACCGAGGTAGCGTTAAGAACAGAGGACTGGGCCTTTGTGGAATATCCTCACCTGGCCCCCTTTGTTCCTTCTTTTGGGAAATTAAAAAAAAAACGAGATGGGAGGATTTCCAGCCCCCCGCTCCCTCCCCTTTTAGTCGCCTTCAACGACACGCAGGGAATACGTGGGAAGTATTCTTAATCCCCTATCCCCAGGGATAATATATATATATATATATATATATATATATATATATATATATATATATATATATATATATATATATATATATATATATATATATATATATATATATATATATATGTATTTATCTTATTTATATATATATATATATATATATATATATATATATATATATATATATATATATATATATATATATATATATATATATATATATATATATGCTGAAAAAGGACTGGTGATTGGGAATACCTGGTTTGAAAAGCGAGATATACATAAGTATACGTATGTAAAAAGGAGAGATGGCCAGAGAGCGTTATTGGATTACGTGTTAATTGACAGGCGCGCGAAAGAGAGAATTTTGGATATTAATGTGCTGAGAGGTGCAACTGGAGGGATGTCTGATCATTATCTTCTGGAGGCGAAGGTGGAATTTTGTATGGGTTTTCAGAAAAGAAGAGTGAATGTTGGGGTGAAGAGGGTAGTGAGAGTAAGTGAGCTTGGGAAGGAGACTTGTGGGAGGAAGTACCAGGAGAGACTGAGTACAGAATGGAAAAAGGTGGGAACAATGGAAGTAAGGGGAGTGGGGGAGGAATGGGATGTATTAAGAGAATCAGTGATGGATTGCGCAAAAGATGCTTGTGGCATGAGTAGTGTGGGAGGTGCGTTGATTAGAAAGGGTAGTGAGTGGTGGGATGAAGAAGTAAGATTATAAGTGAAAGAGAAGAGAGAGGCATTTGGACGATTTTTGCAGGGAAAAAATGCAATTGAGTGGGAGATGTATAAAAGAAAGAGACAGGAGGTCAAGAGAAAGGTGCAAGTGGTGAAAAAGAGGGCAAATGAGAGTTGGGGTGAGAGAGTATTATTAAAATTTAGGGAGAATAAAAAGATGTTCTGGAAGGAGGTAAATAAAGTACGTAAGACAAGGGAGCAAATGGGAACTTCAGTGAAGGGCGCAAATGGGGAGGTGATAACAAGTAGTGGTGATGTGAGAAGGAGATGGAGTGAGTATTTTGAAGGTTTGTTGAATGTGTTTGATGATAGAGTGGCAGATATAGGGTGTTTTGGTCGAGGTGGTGTGCAAAGTGAGAGGGTTAGGGAAAATGATTTGGTAAACAGAGAAGAGGTAGTAAAAACTTTGCGGAAGATGAAAGCCGGCAAGGCAGCAGGTTTGGATGGTATTGCAGTGGAATTCATTAAAAAAGGGTGTGACTGCATTGTTGACTGTTTGGTAAGGATATTTAATGTATGTATGACTCATGGTGAGGTGCCAGAGGATTGGCGGAAAGCGTGCATAGTGCCATAGTATAAAGGCAAAGGGGATAAGAGTGAGTGCTCAAATTATAGAGGTATAAGTTTGTTCAGTATTCCTTGTAAATTATATGGGAGGGTATTGATTGAGAGGGTGAAGGCATGTACAGAGCATCAGATTGGGGAAGAGCAGTGTGGTTTCAGAAGTTTTAGAGGATGTGTGGATCAGGTGTTTGCTTTGAAGAATGTATGTGAGAAATACTTAGAAAATCAAATGGATTTGTATGTAGCATTTTTGGATCTGGAGAAGGCATATGATAGAGTTGATAGAGATGCTCTGTGGAAGTTATTAAGAATATATGGTGTGGGAGGCAAGGTGTTAGAAGCAGTGAAAAGTTTTTATCGAGGATGTAAGGCATGTGTATGTGTAGGAAAAGAGGAAAGTGATTGGTTCTCAGTGAATGTAGGTTTGCGGCAAGGGTGTGTGATGTCTCCATTGTTGTTTGATTTGTTTATAGATGGGGTTGTTAGGGATATGAATGCAAGAGTTTTGGAAAGAGGGGTAAGTATGAAGTCTGTTGTGGATGGGAGAGCTTGGGAAGTGAGTCAGTTGTTGTTCGCTGATGATACAGCGCTGGTGGCTGATTAATGTGAGAAACTGCAGAAGCTGGTGACTGAGTTTGGGAAAGTGTGTGAAAGAAGAAAGTTAAGAGTAAATGTGAATAAGAGACAGGTTATTAGGTACAGTAGGGTTGAGGGTCAAGTCAATTGGGAGGTAAGTTTGATTGGAGAAAAACTGGAGGAAGTAAAGTGTTTTAGATATCTGGGGCGGATGGAACCATGGAAGCGGAAGTGGATCATAGGGTGGGGGAGGGGGCGCAAATCCTGGGAGCCTTAAAGAATGTGTGGAAGTCGAGAACATTATCTCGGAAAGCAAAAATGGGTATGTTTGAAGGAATAGTGGTTCCAACAATGTTGTATGGTTGGGAGGCGTGGGCTATGGATAGAGTTTTGCGCAGGATGGTGGATGTGCTGGAAATGAGATGTTTGAGGACAATATGTGGTGTGAGGTGGTTTGATCGAGTAAGTAACGTAAGGGTAAGAGAGATGTGTGGAAATAAAAAGAGCGTGGTTGAGAGAGCAGAAGAGGGTGTTTTGAAATGCTTTGGGCACATGGAGAGAATGAGTGAGGAAAGATTGACCAAGAGGATATATGTGTCGGAGGTGGAGGGAACGAGGAGAAGTGGGAGACCAAATTGTAGGTGGAAAGTTGGAGTGTAAAAGATCGGGGCCTGAACATGCAGGAGGGTGAAAGGAGGGCAAGGAATAGAGTGAATTGGATCGATATGGTATACCGGGGTAGACGTGCTGTCAGTGGATTGAATCAAGGCATGTGAAGCGTCTGGGGTAAACCATGGAAAGCTGTGTAGGTATGTATATTTGCGTGTGTGGACGTGTATGTATATACATGTGTATGGGTGTGGGTTGGGCCATTTCTTTCGTCTGTTTTCCTTGCGCTACCTCGCAAACGCGGGTGACAGCGACAAAGCAAAAAAAAAAGAAAAAAAAAATATATATGTATTTATCTTATTTATTTATTTTGCTTTGTCGCTGTCTCCCGTGTTTGCGAGGTAGCGCAAGAAAACAGACGAAAGAAATGGCCCAACCCACCCCATACACATGTATATACATACACGTCCACATCCGTAAATATACATACCCATACATCTCAATGTACACATATGTATACGCACACAGACACATACATATATACACATGCACACAATTCACACTGCCTTTATTCATTTCCATCGCCACCTCGCCACACATGGAATAACATGCTCCTCCCCCACATGTGTGCGAGGTAGAGCTAGGAAAAGACAACAAAGACACCATTCGTTCACTCTCAGTCTCTAGCTGTCATGTAATAATGCCCAAAACCACAGCTCCCATTCCACATCCAGGCCCATCAGAACTTTCCATGGTTTACCCCACACGCCTCACATGCCCTGATTCATTCCATTGACAGCACGTCGACCGCGGTATACCACATCGATACAATTCACTCGATTCCTTGACCGCCTTTCACCCTCTTGCAGGTTCAGGTTCCGATCACTCAAAATCTTTTTCACTCCATCTTTCCACCTCGAGTTTGGTCTCCCTCTTCTCCTCGTTCCCTCCACCTCCGACACGTATATCCTCTTGGTCAATGTTTCCTCACTAATTCTCTCCATGTGCCCAAACCATTTCAAAACACCCTCTTCTGCTCTCTCAACCACGCTCTTCTTATTTCCACACAACACTCTTACCCTAACATTACTTACTCGATCAAACCACCTCATATCACATATTGATCTCAAACATCTCATTTCCAGCACATCCACCCTCCTGCGCACAACTCCATCCATAGCACACGCCTCGCAACAATACAATATTGTTGGAACCACTATTCCGTCAAGCATAGCCATTTTGGCTTTCGGAGATAATGTTCTCGACTTCCACACATTCTTTAAGGCTACCAGGATTTGCGCCCCCTCCCCCACCCTATGATTCACTTCCGCTTTCATGGTTCCATCCGCTGCCAGATCCACTCCCAGATATCTAAAACACTTTACTTCCTCCAGTTTTTATCCATTTAGAAATACCTCCCAATTGACTTCACCCTCAACCCTACTGTACCTAATAACCTTGCTCTTATTCACATTTACTCTTGACTTTCTTCTTTCACACACTTTACCAAACTCAATCACCAACTTCTACAGTTTCTCACATGAATCAGCCACCAGCGCTGTATCATCAAGAACAACAACTGACTCACTTCCCAAGCTCTCTTATCTCCAACAGACTTCATACTTGTGCCTCTTTCCAAAACTCTTACATTCACCTCCCTAACAACCCCATCCATAAACAAATTAAACAACCATGGCGACATCACACACCCCTGCCGCAAACCTACATTCACTGAGAACCAATCACTTTCCTCTCTTCCTACACTTACACATGCCTTACATCCTCGATAAAAACTTTTCACTGCTTCTAACACGTTGCCTCCTACACCATATATTCTTAATACCTTCCACAGAGCATCTCTATCAACTCTATCATATGACTTCTCCAGATCCATAAATGCTACATACAAATCCATTTGCTTTTCTAAGTATTTCTCACTTACATTCTTCAAAGAAAACACCTGATCCACACATCCTCTACCACTTCTGAAACCACACTGCTCTTCCCCAATTTGATGCTCTGTACATGCCTTCACCCTCTCAATCAATACCCTCCCATATAATTTACCAGGAATACTCAACAAACTTATACCTCTGTAATTTGAGCACTCACTCTTATCCCATTTGCCTTTGTACAAAGGCACTATGCACGCATTCCGGCAATCTTCAGGCACCTCACCATGAGTCATACATACATTAAATAACGTTACCAACCAGTCAATAATACAGTCACCCCCTTTTTTAATAAATTCCACTGCAATACCATCCAAACCTGCTGCCTTGCCGGCTTTCATCTTCCGCAAAGCTTTTACTGCCTCTTCTCTGTTTACCAAATCATTTTCCCTAACCCTCTCACTTTGCACACCACCTTGACCAAAACACCCTATATCTGCCACTCTATCATCAAACACATTCAACAAACCATCAAAATACTCACTCCATCTCCTTCTCACATCACCACTACTTGTTATCACCTCCCCATTTGCGCCCTTCACTGAAGTTCCCATTTGCTCCCTTGTCTTACGCACTTTATTTACCTCCTTCCAGAACATCTTTTTATTCTCCCTAAAATTTAATGATACTCTCTCACCCCAACTCTCATTTGCCCTCTTTTTCACCTCTTGCACCTTTCTCTTGACCTCCTGTCTCTTTCTTTTATACATCTCCCACTCAATTGCATTTTTTTCCCTGCAAAAATCGTCGAAATGCCTCTCTCCTCTCTTTCACTAATAATCTTACTTCTTCATCCCACCACTCACTACCCTTTCTAATCAACCCACCTCCCACCCTTTTCATGCCACAAGCATATATATATATATATATATATATATGTATATATATGTATATATATATATATACATATATATATATATACATATATATATATATATATATATATATATATATATATATATATATATATATATATATATATATATATATATATATATATATATATATATATATATATATATATATATATATACATATATATATATATATATATATATATATATATATATATATATATATATAGATATATATATATATATATATATATATATATATATATATATATATATATATATATATATATATATATATATATCTTTCTTTTCTTTCATATTATTCGCCATCTCCCGCGTTAGCAAGGTAGAGTTAAGTACAAAGGACTGGCCCTCTGAGTTAATATCCTCACCTGGCCTCGCTCTCTGTTCCTTCTTCTGGAAAATAAAAAAAAAAACGGGAGGGGAGGATTTCCAGCCCCCCGCTCCCTCCCCTTTTAGTCGCCTTCTACGACACGCAGGGAATACGTGGGAAGTATTCTTTCTCCCCTATCCCCAGGAATATATATATATATATATATATATATATATATATATATATATATATATATATATATATATGTATATATTTATTCATTTTGCTTTCTCGCTGTCTCCTGCGTTAGCGAGGTAGCGCAAGGAAACAGACGAAAAAATGGCCCAACCCGCCTACATACACATGTATATACATACACGTCCACACACGCAAATATACACATATATATACACACACAGACATATACATATATACACACGTACATAATTCATACTGTCTGCCTTTATTTGTTCTCATCGCCACCTCGCGACACATGGAATAACAGCCCCCTCCCCCCTTATGTGTACGAGGTAGCGCTAGGAAAGACCCCAAGGGCCCCATTTGTTCGCACTGTCTCTAGCGTTCATGTAATAATGCACCGAAACCACAGCTCCATTTCCACATCCAGGCCCCACACAACTTTCCATGGTTTACCCCAGACGCTTCACATGCCCTGGTTCAATCCATCGACAGCACGTCGACCCAATTCACTCTATTCCTTGCCCGCCTTTCACCCTCCTGCATGTTCAGGCCCCGATCACTCAAAATCTTTTTCACTCAATCTTTCCACCTAAAATTTGGTCTCCCACTTCTCGTTCCCTCCACCTCTGACGCATGTATCCTCTTGGTTGACCTTTCCTCACTCATTCTCTCCATGTGACCAAACCATTTCAAAACACCTTCCTCTGCTCTCTCAACCACACTCTTTTTATTTCCACACATCTCTCTTACCCTTACATTACTTACTTGATAAAACCACCTCACACCACATATTGTCCTCAAACATCTCATTTCCAGCACATCCACCCTCCTGCGCACAACTCTATCCATAGCCCACGCCTCGCAACCATACAACATTGTTGGAACCACTATTCCTTCAAACATACCCATTTTTGCTTTCAGAGATAATGTTCTCGACTTCCAAACATTCTTCAAATATATATATATATATATATATATATATATATATATATATATATATTTTTTTTTTTTTTTTTTTTTTTTTTTTTTTTTTTTTTTTTTATACTTTGTCGCTGTCTCCCGCGTTTGCGAGGTAGCGCAAGGAAACAGACGAAAGAAATGGCCCAACCCCCCCCCCATACACATGTACATACACACGTCCACACACGCAAATATACATACCTACACAGCTTTCCATGGTTTACCCCAGACGCTTCACATGCCTTGATTCAATCCACTGGCAGCACGTCAACCCCTGTATACCACATCGCTCCAATTCACTCTATTCCTTGCCCTCCTTTCACCCTCCTGCATGTTCAGGCCCCGATCACACAAAATCTTTTTCACTCCATCTTTCCACCTCCAATTTGGTCTCCCTCTTCTCCTCGTTCCCTCCACCTCCGACACATATATCCTCTTGGTCAATCTTTCCTCACTCATTCTCTCCATGTGCCCAAACCATTTCAAAACACCCTCTTCTGCTCTCTCAACCACGCTCTTTTTATTTCCACACATCTCTCTCACCCTTACGTTACTTACTCGATCAAACCACCTCACACCACACATTTTCCTCAAACATCTCATTTCCAGCACATCCATCCTCCTGCGCACATCTCTATCCATAGCCCACGCCTCGCAACCATACAACATTGTTGGTACCACTATTCCTTCAAACATACCCATTTTTGCTTTCCGAGATAGTGTTCTCGACTTCCACACATTTTTCAAGGCTCCCAAAATTTTCGCCCCCTCCCCCACCCTATGATCCACTTCCGCTTCCATGGTTCCATCCGCTGACAGATCCACTCCCAGATATCTAAAACACTTCACTTCCTCCAGTTTTTCTCCATTCAAACTCACCTCCCAATTGACTTGACCCTCACCCCTACTGTACCTAATAACCTTGCTCTTATTCACATTTACTCTTAACTTTCTTCTTTCACACACTTTACCAAACTCAGTCACCAGCTTCTGCAGTTTCTCACATGAATCAGCCACCAGCGCTGTATCATCAGCGAACAACAACTGACTCACTTCCCAAGCTCTCTCATCCCCAACAGACTTCATACTTGCCCCTCTTTCCAGGACTCTTGCATTTACCTCCCTAACAACCCCATCCATAAACAAATTAAACAACCATGGAGACATCACACACCCCTGCCGCAAACCTACATTCACTGAGAACCAATCACTTTCCTCTCTTCCTACACGTACACATGCCTTACATCCTCGATAAAAACTTTTCACTGCTTCTAACAACTTCTAATATATATATATATATATATATATATATATATATATATATATATATATATGTATATATTGAAAAAGATCAAAATTTGCGCGCGATCAAGATATTCCTATGAGTCCACGGGGAAAATGGAACACGATAAGTTCCCAAGTGCACTTTCATGTAATAATCACATCATCAGGGGAGACATAAGAGAGAAATATAAGTCAGTTGATATCCATCGAATAGACGAAGCTAGGACACCATTTGGTAAACATGCGTTTCTTAACGACATACAACAAGCGTTCATAAACTTATCATTTTACAAATTCTATCGACAATAAAGTTATCTAATTTGTATACACCATCACTGATATTAAGATTATAATTCTTTGCATATCCTATAATAGAAGATTCAATGATATTTCTCGTGGTGATTGAGTTAGAGTTAATAACTGAGACGGCATTACTTCAGTCAATACAATGATCATAGTTTTGAACGTGATTAAACAAGGCATTTGATTCTCGTGCTGTTCTTATACTATATTTATGTTGCTTAAGTCTAAGAGAAAGATCCTTACTAGTTTGCCCAATATAAAATCTATCACAATTTCTACATGGCTCTTTATAGATGCATCTATGAGAATTTTCTGGTGAATTCCTGGTTAAGTGTAATAAATTCTATGTTGGGGAGGCTTGTAAGGATCTTTGTGTTAGACCTAAAAAACATATATATAGTATAAGAACGGGACAAGAATCAAATGCCTTGTTTAATCACGTTAAAATCTATGATCATTGTATTGACTGAAGTAACGCCATCACAGTTCCTAACTCTAACTCTATTACCACTAGAAATATCATTGAATCTTCTATTACTGAATACAAAAAGAATTATAATCTTAATATTAGTGATGGCCTATACAAATTATATAACTTTATCATTGATAAAATTTGTAAAAGGATAAGTTTGTGAACGCTCGTTGTATGTCTTGGACAATCGTTGGCTTATCTAACGGCGTTCTAGCTTCGTCTCTTCGATGTATATCAACTGACTTATATTTCCCTATTGTGTCTCACCTGATGATGTGATTATTACACGAAAGTGCACTTGGGAACTTACGGTGTTTGATTTTCGGCGTGGACTCGTAGGAAAATATATATATATATATCTATATATATATATATATATATATATATATATATATATATATATATATATATATATATATATATATATATAGAGAGAGAGAGAGAGAGAGAGAGAGAGAGAGAATATTGGGGTGAAGAGAGTGGTGAGAGCAAGTGAGCTTGGGAAGGAGACTTGTGTGAGGAAGTACCAGGAGAGACTGAGTACAGAATGGAAAAAGGTGTGAACAAAGGAGGTAAGGGGAGTGGGGGAGGAATGGGTTGTATCTAGGGAATCAGTGATGGTTTGCGCAAAAGATGCTTGTGGCATGAGAAGCGTGGGAGGTGGGTTGATTAGAAAAGGTGGTGAGTGGTGGGATGAAAAAGTAAGATTATTAGTGAAAGAGAAGAGAGAGGCATTTGGACGATTTTTGCAGGGAAAAAATGCAAATGAATGGGAGAGGTATAAAAGAAAGAGGCATGAGGTCAAGAGAAAGGTGGAAGAGGTGAAAAAGAGGGCAAATGAGAGTTGGGGTGAGAGAGTATAATTAAATTTCAGGGAGAATAAAAAGATGTTTTGGAAGGAGGTAAATAAAGGGCGTAAGACAAGGGAGAAAATGGGAACTTCAGTGAAGGGGGCTAATGGGGTGGTGATAACAAGTAGTGGTGATGTGAGAAGGAGATGGAGTGAGTATTTTGAAGGTTAGTTGAATGTGTTTGATGATAAAGTGGCAGATATAGGGTGTTTTGGTCGAGTTGGTGTGCAAAGTGAGAGGGTCAGGGAAAATGATTTGGTAAATAGAGAAGAGGTAGTAAAATCTTTACGGAAGATGAAAGCCGGCAAGGCAGCAGGTTTGGATGGTATTGCATTGGAATTGATTAAAAAAGGGGGTGACTGTATTGTTGACTGGTTGGTAAGGTTATTTAATGTATGCATGACTCATGGTGAGGTGCCTGAGGATTGGCGGAATGCTTGCATAGTGCCATTGTACAAAGGCAAAGGGGATAAGAGTGAGTGCTCAAATTACACAGGTATAAGTTTGTTGAGTATTCCTGGTATATTAAATGGGAGGGTATTGATTGAGAGGGTGAAGGCATGTACAGAGCATCAGATTGGGGAAGAGCAATGTGGTTTCAGAAGTGGTAGAGGATGTGTGGATCAGGTTTTTGCTTTGAAGAATGTATGTGAGAAATACTTAGAAAAGCAAATGGATTTGTATGTAGCATTTATCCCTGGGGATAGGGGAGCAAGAATACTTCCCACGTATTCCCTGCGTGTCGTAGAAGGCGACTAAAAGGGGAGGGAGCGGGGGGCTGGAAATCCTCCCCTCTCGTTTTTTTTTAATTTTCCAAAAGAAGGAACAGAAAATTGGGCCAGGTGAGGGTAGTCCCTCAAAGGCCCAGTCCTCTGTTCTTAACGCTACCTCGCTAATGCGGGAAATGGCGAATAGTTTGAAAGAAAAGAAAAGATTTATGGATCTGGAGAAGGCATATGATAGAGTTGACAGAGATGCTCTGTGGAAAGTTTTAAGAATATATGGTTGGTTGGCAAGTTGTTAGAAGCAGTGAAAAGTTTTTTTTATTGAGGATGTAAGGCATGTGTACGTGTAGGAAGGGAGGAAAGTGATTGGTTCTCAGTGAATGTAGGTTTGTGGCAGGGGTGTGTGATGTCTCCATGGTTGTTTAATTTGTTTATGGATGTGGGTTATTAGGGAGGTGAATGCAAGAGTTTTGGAAAGAGGGGCAAGTATGCAGCCTGTTATGAATGAGAGAGCTTGCGAAGTGAGTCAGTTGTTGTTCGCTGATGATAAATCGCTGGTGGCTGATTCATGTAAGAAACTGCAGAAGCTCGTGACTAAGTTTGGTAAATTGTGTGAAAGAAGAAAGTTAAGAGTAAATGTGAATATGAGCAAGGTTATTAGGCACAGTATGCTTTAGGGTCAAGTCAATTGGGAGGTAAGTGTGAATGGAGAAAAACTGGAGGAAGTAAAGTGTTTTAGATATCTGGGAGTGGATCTGGCATGGATGGAATCATGGAAGCGGAAGTGAATCATAGGGTGGGGGAGGGGGCGAACATTCTGGGAGACTTGAAGAATGTAAGTCGAGAACATTATCTCGGAAAGCAAAAATTGGTATGTTTGAAGGAATAGTGGTTCCAACAATGTTGTATGGTTGCGAGGCGTGGGCTATGGATAGAGTTGTGCGCAGGAGGGTGGATGTGCTGGAAATGAGATGTTTGAGGGCCATATGTGGTGTAAGGTGGTTTTATCGAGTAAGTAATATATGGGTAAGAGAGATGTGTGGAAATAAAAAGGGAGTGGTTGAGAGAGCAGAGGAGGGTGTTTAGAAATGGTTTGGTCACATGGAGAGAATGAGTGAGGATAGATTGACCAAGAGGATATATGTGTCAAAGGTGGAGGGAACGAGGAGAAGAGGGAGACCAAATTGGAGGTGGAAAGATGGAGTGAAAAAGATTTTGTGTGATCGGGGCCTGAACATGCAGGAGGGTGAAAGGCGTGCATGGAATAGAGTAAATTTGAACGATGTGGGATACCGGGGTCGGCGTGCTGTCAATGGATTGAACCAGGGCATGTGAAGCGTCTTGGGTAAACCATGGAGAGTTGTGTGGGAACTGGATGTGGAAAGGGAGCTGTGGTTTCGGTGCATTATTACATGAGAGCTAGAGACTGAGTGTGAACGAATGGGGCCTTTGTTGTCTTTTCCTAGCGGTACCTCGCACACATGAGGGGGGAGAGGGTTCTTATTCCTTGTGTGGCGAGGTGGCGATGGGAACAAATAAAGGCAGACAGTATGAATTATATACATGTGTATATATGTATATGTTTGTTTATTTATATATATGTGTACATTGAGAAATATAGGTATGTATATTTGCGTGTGTGGACGTGTATGTGGGTGTTATATATATATATATATATATATATATATATATATATATATATATATATATATATATATATATATATATATATATATATATATATATATATATATTGGAAAGGATCACAATTTTGCGCGCGATCAAATATTCCTATGAGTCCACGTGGAAAATGAAACACGAAAAGTTCCCAAGTGCACTTTCGTGCAATAATCACATCATCAGGGGAGACACAAGAGAGGAATATAACATTCAGTTGATATACATCGAAGAGACGAAGCTAGGACGCCATTTGGTAAACTTGTGATTGTTCAAAAACATGTTTTGGACAATCACATATATAAATGTATATATATATATATATATATATATATATATATATATATATATATATATATATATATATATATATATATATGTATACATATATATATATATATATATATATATATATATATATATATATATATATATATATATATATATATATATATATATATATATATATATATATATATATACATATATATCCCTGGGGATAGGGGAGAAAGAATACTTGCCACGTATTTCCTGCGTGTCGTAGAAGGCGACTAAAAGGTTAGGGAGCGGGGGGCTGGAAATCCTCCCCTTTCGCTTTTTTTTCTTTAATTTTCCAAAAGAAGGAACAGAGAAGGGGGCCAGGTGGGGATATTCCCTCAAAGGCCCAGTCCTCTGTTCTTAACGCTACCTCGCTTACGCGGGAAATGGCGAATAGTTTGAAAGAAATATATATATATATATATATATATATATATATATATATATATATATATATATATATATATATATATATATATATATATATATATATATATATATATGTATATATATATGTGTGTGTGTGTGTGTGTGTGTGTGTGTGTGTGTGTGTGTGTGTGTGTGTGTGTGTGTGTGTCTGTGTCTGTGTGTGTATGTGTGTGTTAGTAGTTTTGATTCAAGAGACTGGGTTATAGTGATGGATAATTTGAATGCAAAGGTGAGTGATGTGACAGTTGAGGGAATAATTGGTGAACATTGGGTGTTCAGGGTTGTAAATGAAAATGGTGAAGAGCTTCGTATACGTATGTAAGTTGGAGAGAGGGCCAGATAGCGTTACTGGATTACGTGCTAATTTATAGGCGCGCGAAAGAGAGACTTTTGCATATTAATGTAAAGAGAGGTGCAACTGGAGTGATGTGTGTTCATTATCTTGTGGAGGCTAAGGTTAAGATTTGTAGAGGTTTTCAGAGAAGGAGAATGTTGGAGTGCAGAGAGTGGTGAGAGTAAGTGAGCTTGAGAAGGAGACTTGTGTGAAGAAGTACCAGGAGAGACTGAGTAGAGAATGGAAAAAGGTGAGACCAAAGGACATAAGGGGAGTTGGGGAGGAATGAGATGTATTTAGGGATGCAGTGATGGCATGTGCGAAAGGTGCTTATAGCATGAGAAGCGTGAAAGGTGATCAGATTTTAAACGGTAGTGAGTGGTGGGATCAAGAAGTAAGATTATTAGTGATACAGAAGATAGAGGTATTTGGAAGGGAACAATGCAAATGGGATCTGTATGAAAAAAAGAGGCAGGAAGTCAAGAGAAAGGTGCAAGACGCGAAAAAGAGGGCCAATGAGAGTTGGGGTGAGAGAATATCATTAAACTTTAGGGAGAATAAAAAGATCTTTTAGAAAGGGGTAAATAAAGAGCGTAAGACAAGGAAGCAAATGGGAACGTCAGTGAAGGGGGCAAAAGGGGAGATGATAGCAAGTAGTGGTGATGTGAGAAGGAGATGGAGTGAGTATTTTAAAGGTTTATTGAATGTGTTTGATGATAGAGTGGCAGATATAGGGTGTTTTGGTCCAGGTGGTGTGGAAAGTGAGAAGGTTACAGAAAATGATTTGCAAACATAGAAGAGGTAATAAAAGTATTGCGGAAGATGAAAGCCGGCAAGGCAACGGGTTAGGATGGTATTGCAGTGGAATTTATTGAAAAAGGGGGTTATTATATTATTCACTGGTTGTTAAGGTTATTTAATGTATGTATGACTCATGGTGAGGTGCCTGAGGACTGGCGGAATGATTGCATAGTGCCATTGTACAAAGGCAAAGGAGATAAGAGTGAGTGATCAAACTAAAGAGGTGTAAGTTTGTTGAGTATTCCCAGGAAGTTATAAAGAGGTTTTTGTTTGAGAAGAAGAAGGCATGTACAGAGCATCAGATTGGGGAAGAGCAGTGTGGTTTCAGAAGTGGTAGAAGATGTGTGGATCAGGTGTTTGCTTTGAAAAATGTGTGAGAAATAAATAGAAAAGCAAATGGATTTGTATGTAGCAATTATGGATCTGGAAAAAGCATATGATTGAGCTGATAGAGATGCTCTGTGAAAGGGATTAAGAACATACGGTGTGGAAGGTAAACTGTTACAAGCAGTGAAAAGTGTTTATCAAGAATGTAGGGCATGCGTAAGTATAGGAAGAGAGGAAAGAGACTGGTTCTCAGTGAATGCAGGTATGCGGCAGGGGTGTGTGATGTCTCCATGGTTGTTTAATTTGTTTATGGATGGGGTTGTTAGTTAGGTGCATGCAAGAGTTTTGGAAAGAGGGGCAAGTATGCAGTCTGTTGTGGATGAGAGAGCTTGGAAAGTGAGTCAGTTGTTATTCACTGATGATACAGCGCGGGTGGTTGCTTAGGGTGAGAAAATTCAGAAGCTGGAGACTGAGTTCGGTAAAGTGTGTGAAGGAGAAAGCTGAGCGTAAATGTGAATAAAAGCAAAGTTATTAAGTACAGTAGGGTTAAGGGACAGGCCAATTGGGAGGTAAATTTGAATGGAGAAAAACTGGAGGAAATGAAGTGTTTCAGATATCTGGGAGTGGCTTTGGCACCGGAAAGAACCATGGAAGCGGAAGTGAATCATAGGGGGGGGGGGGGGAATCATGGGAGCCTTGAAGAATGTCTGGAAATCGAGAACATTATCTACGAAAGCAAAAATTGCTATGTTTGAAGGAATAGTGGTTCCAACAATGTTGTATGGTTGCGAGGCGTGGGCTATGGATAGAGTTGTGCGCAGGAGAGTGGATGTGCAGTAAATGAGATGTATGAGGACAATATGTGGTGTGAGGTGGTTTGATCGAGTAAGTAATGTAAAGGTAAGAGAGATGTGTGGAAATGGGAAGAACCCCGCTTGAAAAGCAGAAAGGGGGGTTTTGAATGGTTTGGGCACATGGAGCGAATGATTTAGGGGAAAAATTTTACCAAAAATATATGTGTCGGGTTTGGGGGGAACGAGGAGAAATGGGGGGGCCCAAAATTTGGGGGTGGAAAGATGGGGTGAAAAAAATTTTTAGTGACGGGGCCTGAACATGCAAAGGGGGGTGAAAGGGGGGCAAGGGGAAAAGAGTGAATTGGATCGATGTTTGTATACCGGGGGCGACGTCCCCGTCAATGGACTAAAACGGGAAAGTGAAGCGTCTGGGGTAACCATAGAAAGGCTTGGGGAATGAAAAGTGTAAAGGGAGCCGTGGTTTGGGGATTAATTTCAAAGACAGCTAGAGACTGATTGTGAAAAGAATGGGGCCTTTGTTGTCTTTTCCTAGCGCTACCTCGCCCCACAAAAGAGGGGGAGGGGGATGGAAAATTCCCCCTGTGGGGAGGGGGCGATGGGAAAGTTAAAAAAG
>NC_092228.1:36229417-36269576 GCF_036320965.1 Panulirus ornatus | reverse complement strand
ATGTTTGAAGGAATAGTGGTTCCAACATGTTGTATTGGTTGTTGCGGGGGCGTGGGCTATGGATAGAGTTGTGCGCAGGAGGGTGGATATGATGGAAATGAGATGTTTGAGGACAATATGTGGTGTAAGTTGTTTTGATCGAGTAAGTAATGTAAGGGTAAGAGAGATGTGTGGAAATAAAAAGAGCGTGGTTGAGAGAGCAGAAGAGGGTGTTTTGAAATGTTTTGGGCACATGGAGAGAATGAGTGAGGATAGATTGACCAAGAGGATATATGTGTCGGAGGTGGAGGGAACGAGGAGAAGTGGGAGACCAAATCGGAGGTGGAAAGATGGATTGAAAAGAGATTTTGAGTGATCGGGGCCTGAACATGCAGGAGGGTGAAAGGCGGGCAAGGAACAGCTTGAATTGGATCGATATGGTATACCGGGGTTGACATGCTGTCAGTGGATTGAATCAGGGAATGTGAAGCGTCTTGTGTAAACCATTGAAAGTTGTGTGGGGCCTGGATGTGGAAAGGGAGGTGGTTTCGGGCATTATTGCATGACAGCTAGAGACTGAGTGTGAACGAATGGGGCCTTTGTTGTCTTTTCCTAGCGCTACCTCGCACATATGATGGGGGAGGGGGATGTTATTCCATGTGTGGCGAGGTGGCGATGGGAATGAATAAAGGCAGACAGTGTGAATTGTGTGCATGAGTATATATGTATGTGTATGTGTGTGTATATATATATGTGTACATTGAGATGTATAGGTATGTATATTTGCGTGTGTGGACGTGTATGTATATACATGTGTATGGGGGTGGTTTGGACCATTTCTTTCGTCTGTTTCCTTGCGCTACCTCGCAAATGCGGGAGACAGCGACAAGGCAAAATAAAAAGAATATATATATATATATATATATATATATATATATATATATATATATATATATATATATATATATATATATATACATATATATATATGTGTGTGTGTAGTTTGTCGCTTTTTCCCGCGTTAGCGAGGTAGCGCAAAGAAACAGACGAAAGAATGGCCGAACACATCCACATACACATGTAAATACATAGACGCCCATACATGGACATATACGTACCTACCCATACATTTCAAGGTATACATACATATACATACATAGACATATACACATATATATATATATATATATATATATATATATATATATATATGTATATATATATATATATATATATATATATATATGTATATATATATATATATATATATATATATATATATATATATACATATATATATATATATATATATATATATATATATATATATATATACATGTACATATTCATACATGCTGCCTCCATCCATTTCCGCCGCCACCCAACCACACATGAAATGGCTTCGCCCTCCCCACGTGAGCGCGCGAGGCAGGGCTAGGAAAAGACAACAAAGGCCACATTCGTTCACACTTAGTTTCTAGCTGTCATTTGTAATGCACCGAAACCACAGCTACATGGTTTACCCCAGACGCTTCACACACCCTGGTTCAATTCGTTGACAGGACGTCGACCGTGGTATACCACATCGTTCCAATTCACTTTATTCCTTCCACGCCTTTCACCTTCCTGTAAGTTCAGGCCCCGATCGTTCAAAATCTTTTTTAGTCCATCCTTCCACCTCCAATTACATTTCCCACTTCTCCAATCCCTCCACCTCTGACACATATGTCCTCTTGGTCAACCTTTCCTCACTCACACTCTCCATGTGACCAAACCATTTCAATACACCCTCCTCTGCTCTCTTAATCACACTCTTTTTGTTACCAAACATTTTTCCTACCCTTTTATTACTTACTCAATCAAACCACCTCATACCAAATATTGTCCTCAAATATCTCATTTCTAACGCTTTCACCTTCCTCCGCACAACTCTTTCTATAGCAAACGCCTCGCAACCATACAACATTGTTGGAACTATTATTCCTTCAAACACCCATTTTTCCTTTCCGAGATAATGTTCCTGCCTTCCACACATTCCTCAATGTTCGCCTCCTCCCCCATCCTGTGACTCATTTCCACTTCCACGGTTCCATCCGCTGTTAAGAAAACTCCCTTATATCTAAAGCACTTCAATTCCTCCAATTTTTCTCCATTCGAACTTACCTCCCAATTAACTTGACTGTCATCTCTAAGGTACCTAGTAACCATCCTCGTATTCGCATTTACTCTCAGCTTTCTTCTTTCACACACTTTACCAAACTCAGTCACCAGCTTTTGCAGTTTCTCACCCGAATCAGCTACCATGCGCTTTATCATCAGCGAACAACAACTGACTCACTTCCCTAGCCCCTTCATCCACAACAGACTGCATACTTGCCCCTCTCCAAAACTCTCGTATTTATCTATCTAACAACCCCATCCATAAACTAACTAAACAGCCATGGAGACATCACACAACCCTAGCACAAACCGACATTCACTGGAAACCAATCACTCTCCTCTCTTCCTGCTCGCACACATGCCTTACATCCTCGATAAATACTTTTCACTGCTTATAGCAACTTGCCTCCCACACCATATACTCTTAATACCTTCCACAGATCATCTCTATCAACTGTATCATATGCCTCCCATACATTTTTCAAAGCAAACACCTGATCCACACATACTCTACCACTTCTGAAACCACACTGCTCTTCCGTAATCTCATGTTCTTTACATGCTTTCACCGTCTCAATCAATAGCCTCCCATATAATTTCCCAGGAATACTCAACAAACGTATTCCTCTGCAATTTGAACACTCACCTATATCCCCTTTGCCTTTGTACAATGGCACTATGCATGCATTCCGCCAATCCTCGGGTACTTCACCATGAGCCATACATACATTGAATATCCTCACCATCCAGTGAACAACACAGTCACCCCCTTTTTTAATAAATTCCACTGCAATACCATCCAAACCTTTCGCCTTGCCGGCTTTCGTCTACCACAAAACTTTCTCTACCTCTCCTCTATTTATCAATTCATTCTCCCAGACCCTCTCACATCGCACACCGCCTCGACCAAAAACCCTATATCTGCCACACTATCATCTAACACATTCAACAAACACTCAAAATAATCACTCCATCTCCTTCTCACATCACCAGTACTTGTTATTACATTCCCATTAGCCCCCTTCACTGATGTGTTATCTGCTCTCTTGCCTTGGACACTTTATTTACCTATATCTAAAACACCGTTTTATTCTCACTAAAATTTGATGATACTCTCTCATCCCAACTCTCATTTACCCCCTTTTTCACATCTTGCACCTTTCTCTTGACTTCCTGTCTTTCTTTTGTGCATCTCCAAGTCATTTGCACTATTCCCAGCAAAACTCGTCTAAGTGCCTCTAGCTTCTCTTTCACTTACAATCTTACTTCTTCATCTCACTACTCAATACCCTTTCTAATCTGCCCACTTCCCACGCTTCTCATTCCAGAAGCATCTATTGCTCAAGCCATTACTGCTTTCCAAAATATATCCCATTCCTCCCTAACTCCACTTACGTCCTTTGCTCTCACCTTTTTCTATTCTGCACTCAGTCTCACTTGGTACTTCATCACACAAGGCTCCTTCCCAAGCTCACTTACTCTCACCACTCTTCTACCAAACATTCACTTTTTCTGAAAACCTCTACGAATCTTTAACTTCGCCTCCACAAGATAATGATCAGACATTCCTCCAGTCGCACCTCTCAGCATATTAACATTCAAAACTTTCTCTCTCACGCGCCTATCAATTAACACGTAATCCAAAAACGCAATCTGGCCATCTCTCGTATTTATATATGCATACTTATGTATATCTCTCTTTTTAAACCAGGTATTCCCAGTCACCAGGGGACGAGAGAAATAATACTTCCCACGCATTCCCCACTTGTCGTAGAAGGCGACTAAAGGGGACGGGAGCGATAAGCTAGAAACCCTTCAATCCTGTATTTTAACGTTCGAAAGGGGGAAACAGAAGGAATCACGCGTGGAGTGCTCATCCTCATCGAAGGCTCAGATTGGGGTGTCTAAATGTGTGTAGAGGTGACCAAGATGAGAAAAAAAGGAAAGGTAGGAAGCAAATTTGAGGAAAGGAACCTGGTTCATTTGGCTCAGAGTGAAACGAAGCTCAAGGGTAAAGGGGACGAGTGGTTTGAAAACGTCTTGCGAGTAAAGTCAGGTGTTGGTGAGAGGACAATAGCAAGGGAAGGAGTAGCACTGATCCTGAAACAGGAGTGGTGGGAGAATGTGATACAGTGCAGGAAAGTAAACTAGATTGATACGGGTAAAACTGAGAGTGGATGGGGAGAGATGGGTGATTATTGGTGCCATTCACCTGAGCACGAGAAGAAAGATCATGAGAGGCATGTGTTTTGAGAGCAGTTGTGAAAGTGTGTTAGTAGTTTTGATGCACGAAACCGGGTTATAGTGATGGGTGATTTGAATGGAAAGGTGAGTCATATGACAGTTGAGGGAAATATTGGTTTACATGGGGTGTTCAGTGTTGTAATTGGAAAGGGTGAAGAGCTTGTAGATTTCTGTGCTGCAAAAGAACTGGTGATATATATATATATATATATATATATATATATATATATATATATATATATATATATATATATATATATATATATATATATATATATATATATATATATATATATATATATATATATAATTTATATATATATAAAATATATATATATATATATATAAAATATATATATATATATATATATATATATATATATATATATATATATATATATATTTTTTTTTTTCTTTTTTTTGCTTTGTCGCTGTCTCCCGCGTTTGCGAGGTAGCGCAGGGAAACAGACGAAAGAAATGGCCCAACCCACCCCATACACATGTATATACATACGTCCACACACGCAAATATACATACCTACACAGCCTTCCATGGTTTACCCCAGACGCTTCACATGCCTTGATTCAATCCACTGACAGCACGTCAACCCCGGTATACCACATCGCTCCAATTCACTCTATTCCTTGCCCTCCTTTCACCCTCCTGCATGTTCAGGCCCCGATCACACAAAATCTTTTTCACTCCATCTTTCCACCTCCAATTTGGTCTCCCTCTTCTCCTCGTTCCCTCCACCTCCGACACATATATCCTCTTGGTCAATCTTTCCTCACTCATTCTCTCCATGTGCCCAAACCATTTCAAAACACCCTCTTCTGCTCTCTCAACCACGCTCTTTTTATTTCCACACATCTCTCTTACCCTTACGTTACTTACTCGATCAAACCACCTCACACCACACATTGTCCTCAAACATCTCATTTCCATCACATCCATCCTCCTGCGCACAACTCTATCCATAGCCCACGCCTCGCAACCATACAACATTGTTGGAACCACTATTCCTTCAAACATACCCATTTTTGCTTTCCGAGATAAAGTTCTCAACTTCCACACATTCTTTAAGGCTCACAGAATTTTCGCCCTGTCCCCCACCCAATGATCCACTTCCGCTTCCATGGTTCCATCCGCTGCCAGATCCACTCCCAGATATCTAAAACACTTCACTTCCTCCAGTTTTTCTCCATTCAAACTCACCTCCCAATTGACTTGACCCTCAACCCTACTGTACCTAATAACCTTGCTCTTATTCACATTTACTATATATATATATATATATATATATATATATATATATATATATATATATATATATATATATATATATATATATATATATATATATATATATATTTATATATATATATATATATATATATATATATATATATATATATATATATATATATAACTATATATGTATACATATATATATATTATCCCTGGGGATAGGGGAGAAAGAATACTTCCCACGTATTCCCTGCGTGTCGTAGTAGGCGACTAAAAGGGGAGGGAGCGGGGGGGGGGGCTGGAAATCCTCCCCTCAATTCTTTTTAATTTTCCAAAAGAAGGAACACAGAAGGGGGCCAGGTGAGGATATTCCCTCAATGGCCAAGTCCTCTGTTCTTAACGCTACCTAGCTAACGCGGGAAATGGCGAATAGTTTGAAATATATATATATATATATATATATATATATATATATATATATATATATATATATATATATATATATATATATATATATATATATATATATATATATATATATATGGTGGGATGAAGAAGTAAGAGTATTAGTGAAAGAGAAGAGAGAGGCATTTGGACGATTTTTGCATGGAAAAAATGCAATTGAGTGGGAGATGTATAAAAGAAAGAGACAGGAGGTCAAGAGAAAGGTGCAAGAGGTGAAAAAAAGGGCAAATGAGAGTTGGGGTGAGAGAGTATCATTAAATTTTAGGGAGAATAAAAAGATGTTCTGGAAGGAGGTAAATAAAGTGCGTAAGACAAGGGAGCAAATGGGAACTTCAGTGAAGGGCGCAAATGGGGAGGTGATAACAAGTAGTGGTGATGTGAGAAGGAGATGGAGTGAGTATTTTGAAGGTTTGTTGAATGTGTTTGATGATAGAGTGGCAGATATAGGGTTTTTTGGTCGAGGTGATGTGCAAAGTGAGAGGGTTAGGGAAAATGATTTGTTAAACAGAGAAGAGGTAGTGAAAGCTTTGCCGAAGATGAAAGCCGGCAAGGCAGCAGGTTTGGATGGTATTGCAGTGGAATTTATTAAAAAAGGGGGTGACTGTATTGTTGACTGGTTGGTAAGGTTATTTAATATATGTATGACTCATGGTGAGGTGCCTGAGGATTGGCGGAATGCGTGCATAGTGCCATTGTACAAAGGCAAAGGGGATAAGAGTGAGTGCTCAAATTACAGAGGTATAAGTTTGTTGAGTATTCCTGGTAAATTATATTGGAGGGTATTGATTGAGAGGGTGAAGGCATGTACAGAGCATCAGATTGGGGAAGAGCAGTGTGGTTTCAGAAGTGGTAGAGGATGTGTGGATCAGGTGTTTGCTTTGAAGAATGTATGTGAGAAATACTTAGAAAAGCAAATGGATTTGTATGTAGCATTTATGGATCTGGAGAAGGCATATGATAGAGTTGATAGAGATGCTCTGTGAAAGGTATTAAGAATATATGGTGTAGGAGGAAAGTGTTAGAAGCAGTGAAAAGTTTTTATCGAGGATGTAAGGCATGTGTACGTGTAGGAAGAGAGGAAAGTGATTGGTTCTCAGTGAATGTAGGTTTGCGGCAGGGGTGTGTGATGTCTCCAGGTTGTTTAATTTGTTTATGGATGGGGTTGTTAGGGAGGTAAATGCAAGAGTTTTGGAAAGAGGGGCAAGTATGAAGTCTGTTGGGGATGAGAGAGCTTGGGAAGTGAGTCAGTTGTTGTTCGCTGATGATACAGCGCTGGTGGCTGATTCATGTGAGAAACTGCAGAAGCTGGTGACTGAGTTTGGTAAAGTGTGTGGAAGAAGAAAGTTAAGAGTAAATGTGAATAAGAGCAAGGTTATTAGGTACAGTAGGGTTGAGGGTCAATTCAATTGGGAGGTGAGTTTCAATGGAGAAAAACTGGAGGAAGTGAAGTGTTTTAGATATCTGGGAGTGGATCTGGCAGCGAATGGAAACATGGAAGCGGAAGTGGATCATAGGGTGGGGGAGGGGGCGAAAATTCTTGGGGCCTTGAAGAATGTGTGGAAGTCGAGAACATTATGTTTGAAGGAATAGTGGTTCCAACAATGTTGTATGGTTGCGAGGCGTGGGCTATGGATAGAGTTGTGCGCAGGAGGATGGATGTGCTGGAAATGAGATGTTTGAGGACAATGTGTGGTGTGAGGTGGTTTGATCGAGTGAGTAACGTTAGGGTAAGAGAGATGTGTGGAAATAAAATGAGCGTGGTTGAGAAAGCAGAAGAGGGTGTTTTGAAGTGGTTTGGGCACATGGAGAGAATGAGTGAGGAAAGATTGACCAAGAGGATATATGTGTCGGAGGTGGAGGGAACGAGGAGAAGAGGGACACGAAATTGGAGGTGGAAAGATGGAGTGAAAGAGATTTTGTGTGATCGGGGCCTGAACATGCAGGAGGGTGAAAGGAGGGCAAGGAATAGAGTGAATTGGAGCGATGTGGTATACCGGGGTTGACGTGCTGTCAGTGGATTGAATCAAGGCATGTGAAGCGTCTGGGGTAAACCATGGAGAGCTGTGTAGGTATGTATATTTGCGTGTGTGGACGTATGTATATACATGTGTATGGGGGGGGGGGCCATTTCTTTCGTCTGTTTCCTTGCGCTACCTCGCAAACGCGGGAGACAGCGACAAAGTAAAATAAAAAGAAAAAATAATATATATATACATACTCATTTATCTATGTTGTTTGTCGCTGCCTCCCGAGTTAGCGAGGTAGCGCAAGGAAACAGACGAAAGAATGGCCCAACCCACCCACATGCATATGTATATACATACACGTTCACAGACGCAAATATACATACCTATACATCTCAACGTATACATATATATATACACACACAGACATATACATATATACATATGTACATACTTCATACTGTCTGTCTTTATTTATTCCCATCGCCACCTCGCCAAACATAAAATAACAACCCCCTCCCCCCTCATGTGTGCGAGGTAGCGCTAGGAAAAGACAACAAAGGCCCCTGTCGTTCACACTCAGTCTCTAGTTGTCATGTAATAATGCACCGAATCCACAGCTCCCTTTTCACATCCAGGCCCCAAAGAACTTTCCATGGTTTACCCCACACGCTTCTCATGCCCTGCTTCAATCCATTGACAGCACGTCGACCCGGTATACCACATCGTTCCAATACACTCTGTTCCTTGCACGCCTTTCACCCTCCTGCACGTTCAGGCCCCGATCACTGAAATTATTCTTCACTCCATCTTTCCACCTCCAATTTGGTCTCCCACTTCTCCTTGTTCCCTCCATCTCTAACATATATATCCTCTTCGTCAATCTCTCTTCACTCTATCTCTCCATGTGACCAAACCATTTGAAAACACCCTCTTCTGCTCTCTCATAACCACACATTTCTCTTACCCTATTATTACTTACTCGATGAAACCACCTCACACCACACATTGTCCTCAAATATCTCATTTCTACCATATCTACCCTCCTGCGCACAACTCTATCCATATCCCACGCCTCGCAACCATACAACATTGTTGGAACCACTATTCCTTCAAACATACCCATTTTTGCTTTCGAAGATAATGTTCTCGACTTCCACACATTCTTCAAGGCTCCCAGAATTCTCACCCCCTCCCCCAACCTATGGTTCACTTCCGCTTCCATGGTTTCATCCGCTGCCAAAAACAATCCCAGATATCTAAAACACTTTACTTCCTCCAGTTTTTCTCCAATCAAGCTTACCTCCCTATTGACTTGACTCTCAACCCTACTGAACCTAATAACCTTGCTCTTATTCACATTTACTCTCAACTTTCTTCTTTCACACACTTTACCAAACTCAGTCACCAGCTTCTGCAGTTTCTCACATGAATCAGCCACCAGCGCTGTATCATCAGCGAACAATAACTGACTCACTTCCCAAGCTCTCTCATCTACAACGGATTGCATATTTGCCCCTCTTTCCAAAACTCTTGCATTCACCTCCCAAACAACCCAATCCATAAATAAATCAAACAACCATGGAGACATCACACCCCTGCCGCAAACCTACACTCACTGAGAACCAATCAATTTCCTCTCTTCCTACACGTACACATACCTTACATCCTCGATAAAAACTTTTCACTGCTGCTAACAACTTGCCTCCCACACCATATATTCTTAATACCTTCCACAGAGCATCTCTATCAAATCTATCGTATGCCTTCTCCAGATCCATAAATGCTACATACAAATCCATTTGCTTTTCTAAGTATTTCTCACATATATTCTTCAAAGCAAACACCTGATCCCCACATCCTCTACCACTTCTGAAACCAGACTGCTCTTCCCCAATCTGATGCTCTGAACATGCCTTCACCCTGGGGATAGGGGATAAAGAATACTATCCACGCATTCCTCACGTGTCGTAGAGGGAGACTAAAGGGTACGGGAGCGGGGGGCTAGAAACCCTCCCCTCCTTGTATCTTAACTTTCTAAAAGGGGAAACAGAAGGAATTAAGCGGCGAGTGCTCATCCTCCTCGAAGGCTCACATTGGGGTGTCTAAATGCTTGTATATGTATCCAAGACGAGAAAAAAGGAGAAATAATTAGTATATTTGCGGAAAGGAACCTGGATGTTTTGGCTGTGAGTAAAACGAAGCTCAAGGGTAAGGGGGAAGACTGGTTTGGGAATGTCTTGGGAGTAAAGTCAGGGGTTAGTGAGAGGACAAGAGGAAGGGAAGGAGTAGCACTACTCCTAAAACAGGAGTGGTGGGAGTATGTGATAGAGATTAAGAAAGTATAATCTAGATCGATATGGGTGAAACTGAAAGTCGATGGAGAGAGATGGGTGATTACTGATGCAAATGCACTTGGGCATGAGAAGAAAGATCATGAGAGGGAAGTGTTTTGGGAGCAGCTGAATGAGTGTGTTAGTGGTTTTGATGCACGGGACTGGGCTATAGTGATGGGTGATTTAAATGCAAAGGTGAATAATGTGGCAGTTGAGGGAATGATTAGTATACGTGGGGTGTTCAGTGTCGTAAATGGAAATGGTGAAGAGCTTGTAGATTTATGTGCTGAGAAAGGAGTGGTGATTGTGAACACATGGTTTAAAAAGTGAGATATATATATAAATATACGTATGTAAGTATTATAGATGACCAGAGAGCGTTATTGGATTACGTGTTAATTGACAGGCGCGCGAAAGAGAGACTTTTGGATACTAGTGTGCTGAGAGGTGCAACTGGAGGGATGTCTGATCATTATCTTGTGGAGGCGAAGTTGAAGATTTGTAGAGGTTTTCAGAAAAGAAGCGAGAATGTTGGTGTGAAGAGAATGGTGAGAGTAAGTGAGCTTTGGAAGGAGGCTTGTGTGAGGAAGCACCAGGAGAGACTGAGTATTAAATGGAAAAATGTGAGAACAAAGGAGGTAAGGGGAGAGGGGGATGAATGGGATGTATTTAGGGAAGCAGTGATGGTTTGCTCAAAAGATTCTTTTGGCATGAGAAGCGTGGGAGGTGGGTAGGTTAGAAGGGGTAGTGAGTGGTGAGATGAAGAAGTAAGATTATTAGTGAAAGAGAAGAGAGAGGCACTTAGACGATTTTTGCAGGGAAATAATGCAAATGATTTGGAGATGTATAAAAAAAAGTTGCAGAAAATCAAGAGAAAGGTGAAAGAGGTGAAAAGAGGGCAAATGAGAGCTGGGGTGAGGGAGTATCATTAAATATATATATATATATATATATATATATATATATATATATATATATATATATATATATATATATATATATATATATATATATATATATATATATATATATATATATATATATATATATATATGTATATATATATATATATATATATATATATATATATATATATATATATATATGTATCCCTGGGGATAGGGGAGAAAGAATACTGCCCACGTATTCCCTGCGTATCGTATAACGCGACTAAAAGCGAAGGGAGCGGGGGGCTGGAAATCTTCCCCTCTCCTTTTTTTTTTCTTTTTTTCCTTTTTTCCAATGGAAGGAACAGCGAAGGGGGCTGGGTGAGGATATTCCCTCAGAGACCCAGTCCTCTCTTCTTAACGCTACCTCGCTGAGGCGGGAAATGGCGAATAATATGAAAGAAAGAAATATGTATATATATATATATATATATATATATATATATATATATATATATATATATATATATATATATATTTATTCTTTTTTTTTTTGCTTTATCGCTGTCTCCCGCGTTTGCGAGGTAGCGCAAGGAAACAGACGAAAGAAATGGCCCAACCCACCCCCATACACATGTATATACATACACGTCCACACACGCAAATATACATACCTACACAGCTTACCATGGTTTACCCCAGACGCTTCACATGCCCTGATTCAATCCACTGACAGCACGTCAACCCCGGTATACCACATCGATACAATTCACTCTATTCCTTGCCCTCCTTTCACCCTCCTGCACGTTCAGGCCTCGATCACACAAAATCTTTTTCACTCCATCTTTCCACCTCCAATTTGGTCTCCAACTTCTCCTCGTTCCCTGCACCTCCGACATATATACCCTCTTGGTCAATCTTCCCTCACTCATTCTCTCCATGTGCCCAAACCATTTCAAAACACCCTCTTCTGCTCTCTCAACCACGCTCTTTTTATTTCCACACATCTCTGTTACCCTTACGTTACTTACTCGATCAAACCACCTCACACCATATATTGTCCTCAAACATCTCATTTGCATCACATTCATCCTCCTGCGCACAACTCTATCCATAGCCCACGCCTCGCAACCATACAACATTGTTGGAACCACTATTCCTTCAAACATACCCATTTTTGCTTTCCGAGATAATGTTCTCGACTTCCACACATTCTTCAAGGCTCCCAGAATTTTCGCCCCGTCCCGCACCCAATGATCCACTTCCGCTTCCATGGTTCCATCCGCTTCCAGATCTACTCCCAGATATCTAAAACACTTCACTTCCTCCAGTTTTTCTCCATTGAAACTCACCTCCCAATTGACTTGACCCTCAACCCTACTGTACCTAATAACCTTGCTCTTATTCACATTTACTATATATATATATATATATATATATATATATATATATATATATATATATATATATATATATATATATATATATATATATATATATATATATATATTTTTTTTTTTTTTTTTTTTTTTTTCAAACTATTCGCCATTTCCTGCGTCAGCGAGGTAGCGTTAAGAACAGAGGACTGGGCCTTTTTTGGAATATCCTCACCTGGCCCCCTCTGTTCCTTCTTTTGGAAAATTAAAAAAAAAAAACGAGAGGGGAGGATTTCCAGCCCCCCGCTCCCTCCCCTTTTAGTCGCCTTCTACGACACGCAGGGAATACGTGGGAAGTATTCTTAATCCCCTATCCCCAGGGATAATATATGTATATATATATATATATATATATATATATATATATATATTTTCTTTTTCTTCTTTCAAACTATTCGCCATTTCCCGCATTAGCGAGGTAGCGTTAAGAACAGAGGACTGGGCCTTTGAGGGAATATATATATATATATATATATATATATATATATATATATATATATATATATATTATCCCTGGGGATAGGGGAGAAAGAATACTTCCCACGTATTCCCTGCGTGTCTTAGAAGGCGACTAAAGGGAGGGGGGGGAGCGGGGGGGCTGGAAATCCTCCCCTCAATTCTTTTTAATTTTCCAAAAGAAGGAACACAGAAGGGGGCCAGGTGACTTCCACACATTCTTCAAGGCTCCCAGAATTTTCGCCCCCTCCCCCACCCAATGATCCACTTCCGCTTCCATGGTTCCATCTGCTGCCAGATCCACTCCCAGATATCTAAAACACTTCACTTCCTCCAGTTTTTCTCAATTCAAACTCACCTCCCAATTGACTTGACCCTCAACCCTACTGTACCTAATAACCTTGCTCTTATTCGCATTTACTATATATATATATATATATATATATATATATATATATATATATATATATATATATATATATATATATATATATATATATATATATATATATATATATATATATATATATATATATAGATAGATACATATATATATATTATCCCTGGGGATAGGGGAGAAAGAATACTTCCCACGTATTCCCTGCGTGTCGCAGAAGGCGACTAAAAGGGTAGGGAGCGGGGGGGCTGGAAATCCTCCCCTCAATTCTTTTTAATTTTCCAAAAGAAGGAACACAGAAGGGGGCCAGGTGAGGATATTCCCTCAATGGACAATTCCTCTTTTCTTAACGCTACCTAGCTAACGCGGGAAATGGCGAATAGTTTGAAATATATATATATATATATATATATATATATATATATATATATATATATATATATATATATATATATATATATATATACTCATTTATCTATGTTGTTTGTCGCTGCCTCCCGAGTTAGCGAGGTAGCGCAAGGAAACAGACGAAAGAATGGCCCAACCCACCCACATGCATATTTATATACATACACGTTCACAGACGCAAATATACATGCCTATACATCTCAACGTATACATATATATATACACACACAGACATATACATATATACATATGTACATAATTCATACTGTCTGTCTTTATTTATTTCCATCGCCACCTCGCCAAACATAAAATAACAACCCCCTTCCCCCTCATGTGTGCAAGGTAGCGCTAGGAAAAGACAACAAAGGCCCCTGTCGTTCACACTCAGTCTCTAGTTGTCATGTAATAATGCACCGAATCCACAGCTCCCTTTTCACATCCAGGCCCCAAAGAACTTTCCATGGTTTACCCCACACGCTTCTCATGCCCTGCTTCAATCCATTGACAGCACGTCGACCCGGTATACCACATCGTTCCAATACACTCTGTTCCTTGCACGCCTTTCACCCTCCTGCACGTTCAGGCCCCGATCACTGAAATTATTCTTCACTCCATCTTTCCACCTCCAATTTGGTCTCCCACTTCTCCTTGTTCCCTCCATCTCTAACATATATATCCTCTTCGTCAATCTCTCTTCACTCTATCTCTCCATGTGACCAAACCATTTGAAAACACCCTCTTCTGCTCTCTCATAACCACACATTTCTCTTACCCTATTATTACTTACTCGATGAAACCACCTCACACCACACATTGTCCTCAAATATCTCATTTCTACCACATCTACCCTCCTGCGCACAACTCTATCCATATCCCACGCCTCGCAACCATACAACATTGTTGGAACCACTATTCCTTCAAACATACCCATTTTTGCTTTCGAAGATAATGTTCTCGGCTTCCACACATTCTTCAAGGCTCCCAGAATTCTCACCCCCTCCCCCAACCTATGGTTCACTTCCGCTTCCATGGTTCCATCCGCTGCCAAAAACAATCCCAGATATCTAAAATACTTTACTTCCTCCAGTTTTTCTCCAATCAAGCTTACCTCCCTATTGACTTGACTCTCAACCCTACTGAACCTAATAACCTTGCTCTTATTCACATTTACTCTCAACTTTCTTCTTTCACACACTTTACCAAACTCAGTCACCAGCTTCTGCAGTTTCTCACATGAATCAGCCACCAGCGCTGTATCATCAGCGAACAACAACTGACTCACTTCCCAAGCTCTCTCATCTACAACGGATTGCATATTTGCCCCTCTTTCCAAAACTCTTGCATTCACCTCCCAAACAACCCAATCCATAAATTAATTAAACAACCATGGAGACATCACACCCCTGCCGCAAACCTACACTCACTGAGAACCAATCACTTTCCTCTCCTCCTACACGTAGACATACCTTATATCCTCGATAAAAACTTTTCACTGCTGCTAACAACTTGCCTCCCACACCATATATTCTTAATACCTTCCACAGAGCATCTCTATCAAATCTATCGTATGCCTTCTCCAGATCCATAAATGCTACATACAAATCCATTTGCTTTTCTAAGTATTTCTCACATATATTCTTCAAAGCAAACACCTGATCCCCACATCCTCTACCACTTCTAAAACCAGACTGCTCTTCCCCAATCTGATGCTCTGAACATGCCTTCACCCTGGGGATAGGGGATAAAGAATACTATCCACGCATTCCTCACGTGTCGTAGAGGGAGACTAAAGGGTACGGGAGCGGGGGGCTAGAAACCCTCCCCTCCTTGTATCTTAACTTTCTAAAAGGGGAAACAGAAGGAGTTAAGCGGCGAGTGCTCATCCTCCTCGAAGGCTCACATTGGGGTGTCTAAATGCTTGTATATGTATCCAAGACGAGAAAAAGGGAGAAATAATTAGTATATTTGCGGAAAGGAACCTGGATGTTTTGGCTGTGAGTAAAACGAAGCTCAAGGGTAAGGGGGAAGATTGGTTTGGGAATGTCTTGTGAGTAAAGTCAGGTTTTAGTGAGAGGACAAGAGGATGGGAAGGAGTAGCACTACTCCTAAAACAGGAGTGGTGGGAGTATGTGATAGAGATTAAGAAAGTATAATCTAGATCGATATGGGTAAAACTGAAAGTCGATGGAGAGAGATGGGTGATTACTGGTGCAAATGCACTTGGGCATGAGTAGAAAAATCATGAGAGGGAAGTGTTTTGGGAGCAGCTGAATGAGTGTGTTAGTGGTTTTGATGCACGGGACCGGGCTATAGTGATGGGTGATTTAAATGCAAAGGTGAACAATGTGGCAGTTGAGGGAATGATTAGTATACGTGGGGTGTTCAGTGTCGTAAATGGAAATGGTGAAGAGCTTGTAGATTTATGTGCTGAAAAAGGAGTGGTGATTGTGAATACATGGTTTAAGAAGTGAGATGTATATATAAATATACGTATGAAAGTATTATAGATGACCAGAGAGCGTTATTGGATTACGTGTTAATTGACAGGCGCGCGAAAGAGAGACTTTTGGATATTAGTGTGCTGAGAGGTGCAACTGGAGGGATGTCTGATCATTATCTTGTGGAGGCGAAGTTGAAGATTTGTAGAGGTTTTCAGAAAAGAAGCGAGAATGTTGGTGTGAAGAGAATGGTGAGAGTAAGTGAGCTTTGGAAAGAGGCTTGTGTGAGGAAGCACTAGGAGAGACTGAGTATTAAATGGAAAAATGTGAGAAAAAAGGAGGTAAGGGGAGAGGGGGATGAATGGGATGTATTTAGGGAAGCAGTGATGGTTTGCTCAAAAGATGCTTGTGGCATGAGAAGCGTGTGAGGTGGGTAGGTTAGAAAGGGTAGTGAGTGGTGATATGAAGAAGTAAGATTATTAGTGAAAGAGAAGAGAGAGGCACTTAGACGATTTTTGCAGAGAAATAATGCAAATGATTTGGAGATGTATAAAAAAAAGTTGCAGAAAATCAAGAGAAAGGTGAAAGAGGTGGAAAGAGGGCAAATGAGAGCTGGGGTGAGAGAGTATCATTAAATATATATATATATATATATATATATATATATATATATATATATATATATATATATATATATATATATATATATATATATATATATATATATATTTTTTTTTATACTTTGCCGCTGTGTCCCGCGTTTGCGAGGTAGCGCAAGGAAACAGACGAAAGAAATGGCCCAACCCCCCCCCATACACATGTATATACATACGTCCACACACGCAAATATACATACCTACACAGCTTTCCATGGTTTACCCCAGACGCTTCACATGCCTTGATTCAATCCACTGACAGCACGTCAACCCCGGTATACCACATCGCTCCAATTCACTCTATTCCTTGCCCTCCTTTCACCCTCCTGCATGTTCAGGCCCCGATCACACAAAATCTTTTTCACTCCATCTTATCCCCTTTGCCTTTGTACAATGGCACTATGCACGCATTCTGCCAATCTTCAGGCACCTCACCATGAGTCATACATACATTAAATAACCTTACCAACCAGTCAAAAATACAGTCATCCCCTTTTTTAATAAATTCCACTGCAATACCATCCAAACCTGCTGCCTTGCCGGCTTTCAGCTTCCGCAAAGCTTTCACTACCTCTTCTCTGTTTACCAAATCATTTTCCCTAACCCTCTCACTTTGCACACCACCTCGACCAAAACACCCTATATCTGCCACTCTATCATCAAACACATTCAACAAACCTTCAAAATACTCACTCTATCTCCTTCTCACATCACCACTACTTGTTATCACCTCCCCATTTGCGCCCTTCACTGAAGTTCCCATTTGCTCCCTTGTCTTACGCACTTTATTTACCTCCTTCCAGAACATCTTTTTATTCTCCCTAAAATTTAATGATACTCTCTCACCCCAACTCTCATTTGCCCTTTTTTTCACCTCTTGCACCTTTCTCTTGACCTCCTGTCTCTTTCTTTTATACATCTCCCACTCAATTGCATTTTTTCCCTTCAAAAATCGTCCAATTGCCTCTCTCTTCTCTTTCCCTAATACTCTTACTTCTTCATCCCACCACTCACTACCCTTTCTAATTAACCCACCTCCCACTCTTCTTATATATATATATATATATATATATATATATATATATATATATATATATATATATATATATATATATATATATATATATATATATATATATATATATCCCTGGGGATAGGGGAGAAAGAATACTGCCCACGTATTCCCTGCGTATCGTATAACGCGACTAAAAGCGAAGGGAGCGGGGGGCTGGAAATCTTCCCCTCTCCTTTTTTTTTTCTTTTCTTCCTTTTTTCCAATGGAAGGAACAGCGAAGGGGGCTGTTCCCTCAGAGACCCAGTCCTCTGTTCTTAACGCTACCTCGCTGAGGCGGGAAATGGCGAATAGTATGAAAGAAAGAAAAATATATATATATATATATATATATATATATATATATATATATATATATATATATATATATATATATATATATATATATATATATATATATATATATTTTTTTTTTTTTTTGCTTTGTCGCTGTCTCCCGCGTTTGCGAGGTAGCGCAAGGAAACAGACGAAAGAAATGGCCCAACCCACCCCCATACACATGTATATACATACACGTCCACACACGCAAATATACATACCTACACAGCTTACCATGGTTTACACCAGACGCTTCACATGCCCTGATTCAATCCACTGACAGCACGTCAACCCCGGTATACCACATTGATACAATTGACTCTATTCCTTGCCCTCCTTTCACCCTCCTGCACGTTCAGGCCTCGATCACACAAAATCTTTTTCACTCCATCTTTCCACCTCCAATTATGTCTCCAACTTCTCCTCGTTCCCTCCACCTCCGACACATATATCCTCTTGGTCAATCTTTCCTCACTCATTCTCTCCATGTGCACAAACCATTTCAAAACACCCTCTTCTGCTCTCTCAACCACGCTCTTTTTATTTCCACTCTTCTCTCTTACCCTTACGTTACTTACTCGATCAAACCACCTCACACCACACATTGTCCTCAAAGATCTCATTTCCAGCACATCCACCCTCCTGCGCACAACTCTATCCATAGCCCACGCCTCGCAACCATGCAAAATTGTTGGAACCACTATTCCTTCAAACATAACCATTTTTGCTTTCCGAGATAATGTTCTCGACTTCCACATATTCTTCAAGGCCCCCAGGATTTTTGCCCCCTCCTCCAACCTCTGATCCACTTCCGCTTTCATGGTTCCATCCGCTGCCACTTTACTTCCTACAGTTTTTCCCCATTCAAACTTACCTGCCAATTGACTTGACCCTCAACCCTACTGTACCTAATAACCTTACTCTTATTCACATTTACTCTTAACTTTCTTCTTTCACACACTTTACCAAACTAATTCATCAGCTTCTAGAGTTTTACACATGAATCAGCCACCACCGCTATATCATCAGCGAACAACAACTGACTCACTTCCCAAGCTCTCTCATCCACAACACACTTCATACTTGCCCCTCTTTCCAAAACTCTTGCATTCACCTCCCTAACAACCCCATTCATAAACAAATTTAACAACCATGGACACATCACACACCCCTGCCGCAAACCTATATTCACTGAGAAACAATCACTTTCCTCTCTTCCTACACGTAACATGCCTTACATCCTCGATAAAAACTTTTCACTGCTTCTAACAACTTGCATCCCGTGTGGGAGGCACCATATATATATATACATACATATATATATACATATATATATATATTTCAGAAGTGGTAGAGGATGTGTGGATCAGGTGTTTGCTTTGAAGAATGTATGTGAGAAATACTTAGAAAAGCAAATGGATTTGTATGTAGCATTTATGGATCTGGAGAAGGCATATGATAGAGTTGATAGAGATTCTCTGTGGAAGGTATTAAGAATATATGGTGTGGGAGGAAAGTTGTTAGAAGCAGTGAAAAGTTTTTATCGAGGATGTAAGGCATGTGTACGTTTAGGAAGAGAGGAAAGTGATTGGTTCTCAGTGAATGTAGGTTTGCGGTAGGGGTGTGTGATGTCTCCATGGTTTTTTAATTTGTTTTTGGATGGGGTTGTTAGGGAGGTAAATGCAAGAGTTTTGGAAAGAGGGGCAAGTATGAAGTCTGTTGGGGATGAGAGAGCTTGGGAAGTGAGTCAGTTGTTGTTCGCTGATGATACAGCGCTGGTGGCTGATTCATGTGAGAAACTGCCGAAGCTGGTGACTGAATTTGGTAAAGTTAGTGGAAGAAGAAAGTTAAGAGTAAATGTGAATAAGAGCAAGGTTATTAGGTACAGTAGGGTTGAGGGTCAATTCAATTGGTAGGTGAGTTTGAATGGAGAAAAACTGGAGGAAGTGAAGTGTTTTAGATATCTGGGAGTGGATCTGGCAGCGGATGGATCCATGGAAGCGGAAGTGGATCATAGGGTGGGGGAGGGGGCGAAAATCCGGGGGGTCTTGAAGAATGTGTGGAAGTCGAGAACATTATCTCGGAAAGCAAAAATGGGTATGTTTGAAGGAATAGTGGTTCCAACAATGTTGTATGGTTGCGAGGCGTGGGCTATGGATAGAGTTGTGCGCAGGAGGATGGATGTGCTGAAAATGAGATGTTTGAGGACAATGTGTGGTTTGAGGTGGTTTCATCGAGTGAGTAACGTAAGGGTAAGAGAGACGTGTGGAAATAAAAAGAGCGTGGTTGAGAGAGCAGAAGAGGGTGTTTTGAAGTGGTTTGGGCACATGGAGAGGATGAGTGAGGAAAGATTGACCAAGAGGATATATGTGTCGGAGGTGGAGGGAGCAAGGAGAAGAGGGAGACCAAATTGGAGGTGGAAAGATGGAGTGAAAAAGATTTTGTGTGATCGGGGCCTGAACATGCAGGAGGGTGAAAGGAGGGCAAGGAATAGAGTGAATTGGAGCGATGTGGTATACCGGGGTTGACGTGCTGTCAGTGGATTGAAATAAGGCATGTGAAGCGTCTGGGGTAAACCATGGAAAGCTGTGTAGGTATGCATATTTGCGTGTGTGGACGTATGTATATACATGTGTATGTGGGTGGGTTGGGCCATTTCTTTCGTCTGTTTCCTTGCGCTACCTCGTAAACGCGGGAGACAGCGACAAAGTATAAAAAAAAAAACATATATATATATATATATATATATATATATATATATATATATATATATATATATGTATATATATATATTATTTTTCATTTTGCTTTGTTGCTGTCTCCAGCGTTTGCGAGGTAGCGCAAGGAAACAGACGAAAGAAATGGCCCAACCCACCCCCATACACATGTATATACACACACGTCCAGACACGTAAATATACATACCTATACATCTCAATATACACATATATATACACACACAGACACATACATATATACCCATGTACACAATTCACACTGTCTGCCTATATTCATTCCCATCGCCACCTCGCCACATATATATATATATATATATATATATATATATATATATATATATATATATATGATAGGCATATGATAGAGTTGATAGAGTTGCTCTGTGGAAGGTATTAAGAATATATGGTGTGGGAGGCAAGTTGTTAGAAGCAGTGAAAAGTTTTTATCGAGGATGTACGGCATGTGTACGTGTAGGAAGAGAGGAAAGTGATTGGTTCTCAGTGAATGTAGGTTTGCGGCAGGGGTGCGTGATGTCTCCATGGTTGTTTAATTTGTTTATGGAAGGGGTTGTTAGGGAGGTGAATGCAAGAGTTTTGGAAAGAGGGGCAAGTATGAAGTCAGTTGGGGATGAGAGAGCTTGGGAAGTGAGTCAGTTGTTGTTCGCTGATGATACAGCGCTGGTGGCTGATTCATGTGAGAAACTGCAGAAGCTGGTGACTGAGTTTGGTAAAGTCTGTGAAAGAAGAAAGTTAAGAGTAAATGTGAATAAGAGCAAAGTTATTAGGTACAGTAGGGTTGAGTGTCAAGTCAATTGGGAGGTGAGTCTGAATGGATAAAAACTGGAGGAAGTGAAATGTTTTAGATATCTGGGATTGGATCTGGCAGTGGATGGAACCATGGAAGTGGAAGTGGATCATAGGGTGGGGGAGGGGGCGAAAATTCTGGGAGCCTTGAAGAATGTGTGGAAGTCGAGAACATTATCTCGGAAAGCAAAAATGGGTATGTTTGAAGGAATAGTGGTTCCAACAATGTTGTATGGTTGCGAGGCGTGGGCTATGGATAGAGTTGTGCGCAGGAGGATGGATGTGCTGGAAATGAGATGTTTGAGGACAATGTGTGGTGTGAGGTGGTTTGATCGAGTAAGTAACGTAAGGGTAAGAGAGATGTGTGGAAATAAAAAGAGCGTGGTTGAGAGAGCAGAAGAGGGTGTTTTGAAATGGTTTGGGCACATGGAGAGAATGAGTGAGGAGAGATTGACCAAGAGGATATATGTGTCGGAGGTGGAGGGAACGAGGAGAAGAGGGAGACCAAATTGGAGGTGGAAAGATGGAGTGAAAAAGATTTTGTGTGATCGGGGCCTGAACATGCAGGAGGGTGAAAGGAGGGCAAGAAATAGAGTGAATTGGAGTCATGTGGTATACAGGGGTTGACGTGCTGTCAGTGGATTGAAGCAAGGCATGTGAAGCGTCTGGGGTAAACCATGGAAAGCTGTGTAGGTATGTATATTTGCGTGTCTGGACGTGTGTATGTACATGTGTATGGGGGGGGGGGGTTGGGCCATTTCTTTCGTCTGTTTCCTTGCGCTACCTCGCAAACGCGGGAGACAGCGACAAAGTATAAAAAAAAAAAAAAAAAAAAAAAAAAAAAAAAAATATATATATATATATATATATATATATATATATATATATATATATATATATATATATATTTCATTTTATTGATTATTTTGCTTTGTCGCTGTCTCCTGTGTTTGCGAGATAGCGCAAGGAAACAGACGAAAGAAATGGCCCAACCCACCCCCATGCACATGTATATACATTCACGTCCACACACGCAAATATACATACCTATACATCTCAATGTACCCATATATATACACACACAGACACATACATATATACCCATGCACACAATTCACACTGTCTGCCTTTATTCATTCCCATCGCCACCTCGCCAAACATGGAATAACATCTCCCTCCCCCATGCACATGTATATACATTCACGTCCACACACGCAAATATACATACCTATACATCTCAATGTACCCATATATATACACACACAGACACATACATATATACCCTTGCACACAATTCACACTGTCTGCCTTTATTCATTCCCATCGCCACCTCGCCAAACATGGAATAACATCCCCCTCCCCCCTCATATTTGCGAGGTAGCGCCAGGAAAAGACAACAAAGGCCCCATTCGTTCACACTCAGTCTCTAGCTGTCATAGAATAATGCCCGAAACCACAGCCCCCTTTCCACATCGAGACCCCACAGAACTTTCCACTATTACCCCAGACGCTTCATATTCTCTGGTTCAAGCCATTGACAGCACTTCGCCTCCGGTATACCACATCGTTCCAATTCACTCTATTCCTTGCACGCCTTTTACCCTCCTGCATGTTTAGGCCCCGATCACTCAAAATCTTTTTCACTACATCTTTCCACCTCCAATTTGGTCGCCCACATCTCTTCGTTCCCTACACCTCTGACACATATATCCTCTTGGTCAATCTTTCCTCACTCAATATCTCCATGTGACCAAACCATTTCAAAACACCCTTTTCTGCTCTCTATACCACACTCTTTTTATTGCCACACATGTCTCTTGACCTTACATTACTTACTCGATCAAACCACCTCACAAGATTTATTGTCCTCAAACGTCTCATTTCTAGCATATCCACCATCCTCCGCACAACTCTATCAATAGCCTAAGCCTCGCAACGATACAGCATTGTTGGAACCACTATTCCTTCAAACATACATATTTTTGCTTTCCGAGATAATTTTCTCGACATCCACACATTTTTCAAGGCTACCATAATTTTCGCCCCCTCCCCAACCATATGATTCACTTCCGTTTCCATGGTTCCATCCGCTGCTAAATCCACTCCCAGATATCTAAAACACTTCACTTCCTCCAGTTTCTCTCCATTCAAACTTACCTTCCAATTGACTTAACCCTCAACCCTACTGTACCTAATACCTTTGCTCTTTTTCACATTTGCTCTCAACAATTTTCTTTCACACACTTTACCAAACTCAATCACCAGCTTCTGCAGTTTTTCACATGAATCAGCCATCAGCGCTGTATCATCAGTGAACAACAACTGACTCATTTCCCAACCTCTCTCATCCACAACAGACTTCATACTTGCCCCTCTTTCAAAACTCTTGGATTCACCTCTCTAACAACCCCATCCATAAACAAATGAAACAACCAAGGAGACATCACACACCCCTACCGCAAAGCTACATTCACTGAGAACCAATCACTTTCCTCTCTTGATACACGTGCACATGCCTTACATCATCGATAAAATCTTTTCACTACTTCTAATAAGTTGCTAACCACACCATATATTCTTAATACCTTCCACAGAGCATCTCTATCAACTCTATCACATGCCTTCTCCAGATCCAAAAATGCTACATACAAAATCCCTTGGGATAGGGGAGGATGAATACTTCCCACCTGTTCCTTACGTGTTGTAAACGGTGACAAAAGGGGACGGGAGTTGCGGGCTACAAACCCTCCCCTCCTTTTATTTTAACTTTATAAAAGGGGAAACAGAAGAAGGAGTCACGCGGGAAGTGCTCATCCTCGTTGACGACTCAGATTAGGGTGTCTAAATGTGTGGGGATGTAGCCAGGATGGGAGGAAAGTAGAGATAGGTACTATGTTTGAGGATAGGAACTTAGTTGTTTTAGCCCTTAGTAAAACGAAGCTCACGGGTAAAGGAGAAGAGTGGTTTGGGAATATCTTGGGAGTAAAGTCAGTTGTTAATGAGAGGACAAGAGCAAGGGAAGGAGAAGCACTGCTACTGAAACAGGAGTGGTGGGAATATGTGAAAGAGTGTAGGAAAGTAAACTGTAGATTGATATGGGTAAAACTGAAAGTAGATGGAGAGAGATGGGTGATTAATGGTGCATATGCTCCTGGGCATGAGAAGAAAGATCTTGAGAGGCAAGTGTTTCGGGAGCAGCTGAGTGAGTGTGTCAGTAGTTTTGATGCACGAGACCGGGCTATAGTGATGGGTGATTTGAATGCAAAGGTGAGTAATGTGGCAGTTGAGTGAATAATTGGTATACATGGGGTGTTCATCGTTGTAATTGGTGATGGCGAAGAACTTGTGGATTTATTTGCTGAAAAAGGACTCGTGATTGGGAATACCTGGTTTAAAGTATACGTATTTAAGTAGGAGAGATGGCCAAAGAGCGTTATTGGATTCCGTATTAATTGATAGGCGCACGAAAGAGAGACTTTTGGATGTTAACGTGTTGAGAGGTGCAACTGGAAGGATGTCTGATCATTATCTTGTGGAGGCGAAGGTGAAAATTTGTAGAGGTTGTCAGAAAAGAAGAGCGAATGTTGGGGTGAATAGAGTAGTGAGAGCGAGTGAGCTTGGGAAGGAGACTTGTGTGAGGAAGTACGAAGAGAGACTGAGTACACAATGGAAAAAGGTGAGAACGAAAGACGTAAGGGGAGTGAGAGAGGAATGGGATGTATTTAGGGAAGAAGTGATGGCTTGTGGAAACGATGCTTGTGGCGTGAGAAGCGTGGGAGGTGGGCAGATTAGAAAGTTTAGAGAGTGGTGGGGTGAAGAAGTAAGATTATTTGTGAAAGAGAAGAGAGAGGCATTTGGACGATTTTTGCAGGAAAATAATGCAAATGAGTGGGAGATGTATAAAAGAAGGAGGCAGGAGGCCGAGAGAAAGGTGCAAGAGGTGAAAAAGAGGGCAAATGAGAGATGGGTGAGAGAGTATCATTAAATTTTTGGGAGAATGAAAGAGGTTTTGGAAGGAGGTAAGTAAAGTGCGTAAGATAAGGGAGCAAATGGGAACATCAGTGAAGGGGGCAAATGGGGAGGTGATAACAAGTAGTGGTGATGTGAGAAAGAGATGGAGTGATTATTTTGAAAGTTTGTTGAATGTGTTTGATGATAGATTGGCAGATATAGGGTGTTTTCGTCGAGGTGGTGTGCAAAGTAAGAGGGTTAGGTAGAATGATTTGGTAAACAGAGAAGAGGTAGTAAACGCTTTGCCGAAGATGTAAGCCGGCAAAGCAGCGGGTTTGGATGGTACTGCAGTGGAATTTATTAAAAAAGGGGGTGACTGTATTGTTGACTGATTGGTAAGATTATTTAATGTATATATGACAAAAATGTTTGCATAGTGCCATTGTAAAAAGGGAAAGGGGGTAAAAGTGAGTGCTCCACTTACAGAGTTAAAAGTTTGTTAAGTATTTCTGGGAAATCATATGGAAGGGTATTGATTGAGAGGATGAATACATGTACAGAGCATCAGATTGGGGAGGAGCAGTGTGGTTTCAGAAGTAGTAGAGGATGTGTGGATCAGGTGTTTGTTTTGAAGACTGTATGTGTGAAACACTTAGAAAAGCAAATTGATTTGTATGTAGCATTTATGGATCTGGAGAAGGCATATGATGGAGTTGATAGAGATGCTCTTTAGAGGGTATTAAGAATGTATGGTGTGGGAGGCAGTGAAAAGTAGAAGCAGTGAAAAGTTTTTATCGAGAATGTAAGGCATGTGTACGTGTAGGAAGAGAGGAAAGTGATTGGTTTATAGTGAATGTTGGTTTACGGCAGGTGTGCGTGATGTCTCGTTGGTTGTTTGATTTGTTTATGGACGGGGTGTTTAGGAAGCTGAATGCAAGAGTTTTGGAAAGAGGGGCAAGTATGCAGTCTTTTGTGGATGAGTGAGCTTGAGAAGTGTTAGTTTTTGTTCGCTGATAATACTGCGCTGGTGGCTGATTCGGGCGAGCAACTGCATAAGTCGCTGACTGAGTTTGGTAAAGTGTGTGAAAGAGGAAAGCTGAGTGTAAATGTGAATAAGAGCAAGGTTATTAGGTACATTAGGGTTGAGGGACAAGTCAGTTGGGAAGTATGTTTGAATGGAGAGAAACTGGAGTAAGTAAAGTGTTTTGAATATCTGGGAGTGGATTTGGCAGCAGATGAAACCATTGAAGCGGAAGTGAATCATGGGTGTGGGAGGGGCCGAAAGCTCTGGGAGCGTTGAAGAACGTGTGGAAGTCGATAACGTTATCTTGGAAATTAGAAATGGGTATGTTTGAAGGAGTAGTGGTTCCAACAAAGATATATGGTTCCGATGCGTGGGCTATAGATAGAGTTGTGCGGAGGAGGGTGGATGTGCTGGAAATGAGATGTTTGAGGACAATATGTGGTGTAAGGTGGTTTGATCGAGTAAGTAATGAAAGGGTGGAAGATATGTGTGGTAATGAAAAGTGTGGTTGAGAGAGCAGAAGAGGTTGTTTTGAAGTGGTTTGGTCACATGGAGAGAATGAGTGAGCAGAGATTGACAAGGAGGACATATGTGTCAGAGGTGGAGGGAACGAGAAGAAGTTGTAGCCCAAACCGGAAGTGGAAAAATGGAGGGAAAAAGATTTTAAGTGAACATGCCTGAACATGCAGGAGAGTGAGAGCTTTGCAGGGAATAGAGTGAATTGGAACGATGTGGTACACCGGGGTCGACGTGCTGTCAATTGATTGAAACAGGGCATGTGAAGCGTCTAGGTAAACCATGGAAAGTTCTGTGGGGCCTGGATATGGAAAACGAGCTGTGGTTTCGGTGCATTATACATGACAACTAGAGAATGAGCGTTAGCTAATGTGGTCTTTGTTGTCTTTCCTAGCGCTACCTCGCGCACATGCGGGGGGAGGGGGTTATTATTTCATGTGTGGCGGGGTGGCGACGGGATTGAATAAGGCAGACAGTATGAATGATGTACATATGTATATATGTATATGTCTGTGTGTGTATACATATATGTATACGTTGAGATTTATAGGTAATTACATGTGCGTGTGTGGATGTGTATTTATATACGTGAGTGGGTGAGTGGGTTGGGCGATTCTTTCTTCTGTTTCCTTGAGCTACCTCGCTAACGCGGGACACAATGACAAAGTATGATAAAATGTGTATATTATTATAATTATTTTATTCATTTTGCTTTGTCGCTGTCTCCCGCGGTAGTGAGGTAGCGCAAGCAAACAGACGAAAGAATGGGCCAACCCACCCACATACACATGTATATACATACACGTCCAAACACGCAAATATACATACCTATACATCTCAATGTATACATATATATACACACACAGACATATACATATATAAACATGTACATAATTCATACTGTCTGCCTTTATTCATTCCCATCGCCACCTCTCCAAACATGGAAAAACAACCCCCTCCCCCCTCATGTGTGCGAGGTAGCGCTAGGAAAAGACAACAAAGGCCCTATTCGTTCACACTCAGTCTCTAGCTGCCATGTAATAATGCACGGAAACCGCAGCTCCCTTTCCACATCCAGGCCTAACAGAACTTTCCATGGTTTACCTAGACGCTTCATATGCCCTGGTTCAATCGACTGACAGCACGTCGACCCCGGTATATCATATCGTTCCAATTCACTCTATTCCTTGCATGCCTTTCACCCTCCTGCATATTCAGGCTCCGATCACTCAAAATCTTTTTCACTCCATCCTTCCACCTCCAATTTGGTGCCCCACTTCTCCTAGTTCCCTCCACCTCTGACATATATATCCTATTGGTCAATCTTTCGTCACTCTCTCTCCATGTGACTAAACCATTTCAAAACACCCTCTTCTGCTCTCTTAACCACACTCTTTTTATTTCCACACATCTCTCTTGCCCTTACATAACTTACTCGATCAAACCACCTCACACCATATATTGTCCTCAAGCATCTCATTTCCAGCACATCCACCCTCCTGCGCACAACTCTATCCATAGCCCACGCCTCGCAGCCATACAACATTGTTGGAACCACTATTCCTTCAAACATACCCATTTTTGCTTTCCGAGATAATGTTCTCGACATCCAAACATTCTTCAAGGCTCCCAGAATTTTTGCCCCCTCCCCCATCCTATGATTCACTTCCGCTTCCATGGTTCCATCCGCTGCCAGATCCACTCCCAGATATCTAAAACACTTTACTTCCTCCAGTTTTTCTCCATTCAAACTTTCCTCCCAATTGACTTGACCCTCAAACCTACTGTACCTAATAACCTTGCTCTTATTCACATTTACTCTTAACTTTCTTCTTTCACACACTTTACCAAACTCAGTCACCAGCTTTTGCAGTTTCTCACATGAATCAGCCACCAGCACTGTATCATCAGCAAACAACAACTGACTCACTTCCCAAGCTCTCTCATCCACAACAGACTGCATACTTGCACCTCTTTCCAAACCTCTTGCATTCACCTCTCTAACAGCCCCATCTATAAACAAATTAAACAACCATGGAGACATTACACACCCCTGCCGCAAACCTTTATTCACTGAGAAACAATCACTCTCCTCTCTTCCTACACGTACACATGCCTTAAATCCGCGATAAAAACTTTTCACTGCTTCTAACACCTTGCCTCCTACACCATATATTCTTAATACCTTCCACAGAGCATCTCTATCAACTCTATTATATGCCGTCTCCAGATCCATAAATGCTAGATACAAATCTATTTGCTTTTCTAAGTATTTCTCACATACATTCTACAAAGCAGACACCTGATCAACACATCCTCTATCACTTCTGAAACCACACTGCTCTTCCCCAATCTGATGCTCTGTACATGCCTTCACCCTCTCAATCAATACCCTCCCATACAATTTACCAGGATTACTCAGCAAACTTATATCTCTGTAATTTGAGCATTCACTCTTATCCCCTTTGCCTTAGTACAATGGCACTATGCAAGCATTCCGCCAATCCTCAGGCACGTCATCATGAATCATACATACATTAAATAACCTTACCAGCCATTCAACAATACAGTCACCCCCTTTTTTAATAAATTCCAATGCAATACCATCCAAACCCGCTGGCTTGCTGGCTTTCATCTTCCGCAAAGCTTTTACTACCTCTTCTCTCTTTACCAAATCATTTTCCCTAACTCTCTCACTTTGCACACCACCTCGACCAAAACACCCTATATCTATCACTCTATCATCAAACACGTTCAACAGACCTTCAAAATACTCACTCTATCTCCTTCTCACATCACCACTAGTTGTTATCACCTCCCCATTAGCCCCCTTAACTGAAGTTCCCATTTCCTCCCTTGTCCTACTCACCTTATTTACTTCCTTCCAAAACATCGTTTTATTCTCCCTATTATTTAATGATACTCTCTCATCCCAACTCTCATTTGCCCTGTTTTTCACCTCTTGCACCTTTCTCTTGAACTCCTGCCTCTTTCTTTTATACACCTCCCACTCATTTGCATTTTTTCCCTGCAAAAATCGTCCAAATGCCTCTTTCTTCTCTTTCACTAATAATCTTACTTTTCATCCCACCACTCACTACCCTTTCTGAAATATATATATATATATATATATATATATATATATATATATATATATATATATATATATATATATATATATATATATATATATATATATATATTTTTATTATTATTATACTTTGTCGCTGTCTCCCGCGTTTGCGAGGTAGCGCAAGGAAACAGACGAAAGAAATGGCCCAACCCCCCCCCCTATTCACATGTATATACATACGTCCACACACGCAAATATACATACCTACACAGCTTTCCATGGTTTACCCCAGACGCTTCACATGCCTTGATTCAATCCACTGACAGCACGTGAACCCCGGTATACCACATCGCTCAAATTCACTCTATTCCTTGCCCTCCTTTCACCCTCCTGTATGTTCACGCCCCGATCACACAAAATCTTTTTCACTCCATCTATCCACCTCCAATTTGGTCTCCCTCTTCTCCTCGTTCCCTCCACCTCCGACACATATATCCTCTTGGTCAATCTTTCCTCACTCATTCTCTCCATGCGCCCAAACCACTTCAAAACACCCTCTTCTGCTCTCTCAACCACGCTCTTTTTATATCCACACATCTCTCTTACCCTTACGTTACTCACTCGATCAAACCACCTCACACCACATATTGTCCTCAAACATCTCATTTCCAGCACATCCATCCTCCTGCGCACAACTCCATCCCTAGCCCACGCCTCGCAACCATACAACATTGTTGGAACAACTATTCCTTCAAACATACCCATTTTTGCTTTCCGAGATAATGTTCTCGACTTCCACACATTCTTCAAGGCCCCCAGAATTTTCGCCCCCTCCCCCACCCTATGATCCACTTCCGCTTCCATGGTTCCATCCGCTGCCAGATCCACTCCCAGATATCTAAAACACTTCACTTCCTCCAGTTTTTCTCCATTCAAACTCACCTCCCAATTGACTTGACCCTCAACCCTACTGTACCTAATAACCTTGCTCTTATTCACATTTACTCTTAACTTTCTTCTTCCACACACTTTACCAAATTCAGTCACCAGCTTCTGCAGTTTCTCACATGAATCAGCCACCAGCGCTGTATCATCAGCAAACAACAACTCACTCACTTCCCAAGCTCTCTCATCCCCAACAGACTTCATACTTGCCCCTCTTTCCAAAACTCTTGCATTCCCCTCCCTAACAGCCCCATCCATAAACAAATTGAACAACCATGGAGACATCACACACCCCTGCCGCAAACCTACATTCACTGAGAACCAATAACTTTCCTCTCTTCCTACACGTACACATGCCTTACATCCTCGATAAAAACTTTTCACTGCTTCTAACAACTTTCCTCCCACACCATATATTCTTAATACAGAGCATCTCTATCAACTCTATTATATGCCTTCTCCAGATCCATAAATGCTACATACAAATCCATTTGCTTTTCTAAGTATTTCTCACATACATTCTTCAAAGCAAACACCTGATCCACACATCCTCTACCACTTCTGAAACCACACTGCTCTTCCCCAATCTGATACTCTGTACATGCCTTCACCCTCTCAATCAATACCCTCCCATATAATTTACCAGGAATACTCAACAAACTTATACCTCTGTAATTTGAGCACTCACTCTTATCCCCCTTGCCTTTGTACAATGGCACTATGCACGCATTCCGCCAATCCTCAGGCACCTCACCATGAGTCATACATACATTAAATAACCTTACCAACCAGTCAACAATACAGTCACCCCCTTTTTTAATAAATTCCACTGCAATACCATCCAAACCTGCTGCCTTGCCGGCTTTCATCTTCCGCAAAGCTTTCACTACCTCTTCTCTGTTTACCAAATCATTTTTCCTAACCCTCTCACTTTGCACACCACCTCGACCAAAACACCCTATATCTGCCACTCTATCATCAAACACATTCAACAAACCTTCAAAATACTCACTCCATCTCCTTCTCACATCACCACTACTTGTTATCACCTCCCCATTTGCGCCCTTCACTGAAGTTCCCATTTGCTCCCTTGTCTTACGCACTTTATTTACCTCCTTCCATATATATATATATATATATATACATATATATATATATATATATATATATATATATATATATATATATATATATATATATATATATATATATATATATAGTTTTTTTTTTTGTCGCTGTCTCCCGCGTTTGCGAGGTAGCGCAATGAAACAGAGAAAGAAATGGCCCAACCCACCCCCATACACATGTATATACATACGTCCACACACGCAAATATACATACCTACACAGCTTTCCATGGTTTACCCCAGACGCTTCACATGCCTTGATTCATTCCACTGACAGCACGTCAACCCCGGTATACCACATGGCTCCAATTCACTCTATTCCTTGCCCTCCTTTCACCCTCCTGCATGGTCAGGCCCCGATCACACAAAATCTTTTTCACTCCATCTTTCCACCTCCAATTTGGTCTCCCTCTTCTCCTCGTTCCCTCCACCTCCGACACATATATCCTCTTGGTCAATCTTTCCTCACTCATTCTCTCCATGTGCCCAAACCATTTCAAAACACCCTCTTCTGCTCTCTCAACCACGCTCTTTTTATTTCCACACATCTCTCTTGCCCTTACGTTACTTACTCGTTCATACCACCTCACACCACACATTGTCATCAAACATCTCATTTCCAGCACATCCATCCTCCTGCGCACAACTCTATCCATAGCCCACGCCTCGCAACCATACAACATTGTTGGAACCACTATTCCTTCAAACATAACCATTTTTACTTTCCGAGATAATGTTCTCGACTTCCACACATTCTTCAAGGCTCCCAGAATTTTCGCCCCCTCCCCCACCCTATAATCCACTTACGCTTCCATGGTTCCATCCGCTGCCAGATCCACTCCCAGATATCTAAAACACTTCACTTCCTCTAGTTTTTCTCCATTCAAACTCACCTCCCAATTGACTTGACCCTCAACCCTACTGTACCTAATAACCTTGCTCGTATTCACATTTACTCTTAACTTTCTTCTTCCACACACTTTACCAAACTCAGTCACCAGCTTTTGCAGTTTCTCACATGAATCAGCCACCAGCGCTGTATCATCAGCGAACAACAACTGACTCACTTCCCAAGCTCTCTCATCCCCAACAGACTTCATACTTGCCCCTCTTTCCAAAACTCTTGCATTCCCCTCCCTAACAACCCCATCCATAAACAAATTAAACAATCATGGAGACATCAAACACCCCTGCCGCAAACCTACATTCATTGAGAACCAATCACTTTCCTCTACTCCTACACGTACACATGCCTTACATCCTCGATAAAAACTTTTCACTGCTTCTAACAACTTGCCTCCCACACCATATATTCTTAATACCTTCCACAGAGCATCTCTATCAACTCTATCATATGCCTTCTCCAGATCCATGAATGCTACATACAAATCCATTTGCTTTTCTAAGTATTTCTCACATACATTCTTGAAAGCAAACACCTGATCCACACATCCTCTACCACTTCTGAAACCACACTGCTCTTCCTCAATCTGATGCTCTGTACATGCCTTCACCTTCTCAATCAATACCCTCCCATATAATTTACCAGGAATACTCAACAAACTTATACCTCTGTAATTTGAGCACTCACTCTTATCCCCTTTGCCTTTGTACAATGGCACTATGCACGCATTCCGCCAATCCTCAGGCACCTCACCATGAGTCATACTTACCTTAAATAACCTTACCAACCAGTCAACAATACAATCACCCCCTTTTTTAATAAATTCCACTCTAATACCATCCAAACCTGCTGCCTTGCCGGCTTTCATCTTCCGGAAAGCCTTTAGTCTACCTCTTCTCTGTTTACCAAATCATTTTCCCTAACCCTCTCACTTTGCACACCACCTCGACCAAAACACCCTATATCTGCCACTCTATCATCAAACACATTCAACAAACCTTCAAAATACTCACTCCATCTCCTTCTCACATCACCACTACTTGTTATCACCTCCCCATTTGCGCCCTTCACTGAAGTTCCCATATATATATATATATATATATATATATATATATATATATATATATATATATATATATATATATATATATATATATATATATATATATATATATATATATATATATATATATATATATATATATATATATATATATATATATATATATATATATATATATATATATATATATATATATATATACATATATGTATATATATATATATATACATATATATATTTATATATATATTTATATTCCTATGAGTCCATGAACAAAGTGCGTAGGAACTCGCACCTTGATAGAACATACAAACCTCCATCAGCCAGGATCGATCCAGGGACCACTCTGCCATAGGCGGGAACGGCAACGCTAGGCTATGGGTCTGGCTAATTGGAAATAGCTATTCGAATACTATGTACACACAGCAAAAAAACTATCGCGCGTTTTTTGTACGAAACAAAATGACGCACCAGACGTGGAATAATGGAACAGTCAACATTTTCCTGTGAGATGGTGGTAGCCCAGATGTCCCTGCCTTTGGGTGTCCTCACCTATCTAATGGCAATGATATATCCTTCCGTATGTAGTACAGTAGATGGGATACGTAAATTGAGCATGTAAATGTAATATTCTGCATAGTAAGGCATATTGCAGTAATCATTATCTCTTGCAAAGTGTCAAATTCGTGGTGTAAAATAATATACTACATGGTAACTACGACAGCCTGCTTCATACCGGCGGTGATTTATCTGTCTGCTGGTTTAGATTAATCAGCAACCTCACGTAATATGTAGTATCACCTGTGTGACTGATAACAGTATGTCACAAACCTGGCACCACATCATAGTATTTAGTAAACCAACATGAAAAGTAATGACTCTTTTCATGGATCTGCATTAGTTAACTTCCCTTTAACAGTGAAAATCAGATTTCTATATAACATGACCATAGACATGTTGTTGGAGGTTAAGAAAGTAATCTTTGACTGTAAATTTTATTATTTCAATACTTGGTATAACCTCCTCCCGTTCCCAACACTTCACTGAGCCTTCGAGGCATGGATGCCACTAACGTCTGCGTTAAGTTCCTACCAGAAGGGCTTCGTAGATGTTCCCATGCTTGTAAAGCATCATTTACGACTGTAGCACGACATCGATGTTGTCGGTCAGGCATGCCTTTCTGCATGGCCGCCCATACGTGCTCTATCGGGTTGAGATCAGGCGATTTTTCAGGATGTGGCAACACTGTTATACGTAGATGGCAAGCATACCACGCCTTTACAACCCTGGATGTGTGAACTGGGCTGTTATCTTGGACGAGGTAAAATGGCTCCGGCTCTGGAAACAGCATAGCCCCCACTGAAGGTAGCAGGACCTCCTCCAGTATCTCAACGTATGTAGGTCCGGTCAACTGGCCAGGCCCGACATCCACCAACTCACCGACACCAGCACCATGGATGGATCCAACCAAATAGTCCTGCACTGACGCGCGCGCCCACTCCTCCTGCTACCCACCACATGTTGTGTCTCGTATCTGGTTATATAAAATGCATAAAATTACGTAAGACAGTGTGTCTTAATCATATCAGTGCAACTGTTGCTGCAATATAGATTAAGATAATAACTAAGTAAATTAAAAGATATTAACTAACTTGATATATAATAATTATTTATTATGATATCACATCGTAAATGGAGATTATTGCTACAGTATTTACATATGCCGTATAAAGTGATCATGATCACTGGTGATGTGGTTATTTACATAACATCAAGTGGTCCAGTATACCTATATATGCAACATCATTACCTGATCATCTTCCGGGGTTGTGCAACGTGGGCGCCCACGCCGATGCCTGTTGTCTGTGTTGCCCAACTCTGCCTGTCGGCGAATCCATCGTGCTACGGTTGACCGGTGAATACCAAGACGTCTCCCAATTTCAGAGTCGCTGTAGCCCTCATTATGAAACTGTAGAATAGCTTCATGTGTCGCTTGTGAGGTCTCCATGGTAAAATTAGATATACCACAAAAACAACCTTTCGACATTGGCTCCCAGTGAACTATACCCGCGCTGTTTCATTGTTTCAAAAATATATCGCATGTCTCATTACATTTCCTTCATGGACACGAAATGACGGTGTAAGATAACCTTTATGGACTGCCACGAACCCAGATGTGCTATAGAATAATACAATATCAATCGTAAAACATATTCTTCCCAAATTACACCTGTACAATATTGTGTTTACCTCGCATCACATTGAGGTATGCTTCAGCTACCACATGCGGGGGTTGCCGCATATAGCTGTGTGTGTCTCATAGATATATTACACACACCAACTCAAAAGTAGGGGTTCGTACTGCCTTGTATGATGTAATGTTATTGTTAATGATATAATGCCGCTCTTGTGGCACGTAACTTACATGGGTCTAGCATAGGACTCTGGAAACCTGTGGCTTCCAGGCACGTATACCAACCCTACCGGCATAGTACAACAGGTAGGTCAGTGATCATTACACACGTCTTCAGACTCCCTCTGCGGGATAGCTTTTTTGTTGTGTGTACTCGAATACCCTTCGTCTCACGTTGTTGAGCAATTGGGTCTACACCGGTCGTTTCCCAACAGGCGCACATAGCCAGCAGATAGCATTTTACCGAACGAAGAAAGTGCATACGAAGGCGCACCTTCATAGAACATGGAAACCTCCATCATCCAGGATCGAAGCCGGAATCCCTGTGGATGGGAGGGCCTGCGAAGTTAGTCAGTTTTTCGCCCATAATACACCGTTGGTGGATGATTCGTGAAAGAAACTGCAGAGGCTGGTGAGTGAGTTTGGAAATGTGTTTGAAAGGAGAAAGTTGAGAATGAATGTGAATAAGAGCAAGGTAGTAGGTTCAGTAGGGTTGAGGGACAAGTTAATTGGGATGTAAGTTTAAATGAAAAAAAATTTGATAAAGTTAAGTGCTTTAGATATCTACGAGCGGAAGCGGATGTGAGTCACAGGGTGGGGTGAGCCAAGGTTCTGTGAGCGATGAAAAATGTGTGGAAGGCGAGAACATTTTCTCGGAGGGCAAAAATGAGCATGCTTGAAGGAATAGTAGTTCCAACAATGCTATTTGGTTGCGAGGCATGGGCCTTAGAGAGGAGGAGGGTAGATGTGTTGTAAATGAAACATTTCAGGGCAATATGTAGTGTGAAGTGGTTTGATCAAGTAATTTTTGAAAGGGTAAGAGAGATGTGTGGAAGTAAGAAGGAATGGAATATAAACATGCACATGTATGTAATGTCAGCGTATGTGTATATATATGTATGTGTATGTTGATATGTATCTGTGCGTATATGGGCGTTTATGTATATGTATGTGCATATGACTGGATGGCCCATTCTTCGTCTGTCTCCTGGCGCTATTACATTGACGCGGGACACAGTAATCATGTTTAATAATAATCATAATGATAAGTATTAATACTAATGATAATGATGATAATAATGATAATAATGATAATGATAATAATGATAATGATAATGGTAATAATAGTAATAATGATAATGATAATAATAATAATGATAATAATAATAATGATAATAATAATAATAATAATAATAATAATAGTAATAATAATAGTAATAATAGTAATGATAATAGTAATAATAATAATAATAATAATAATAATAATAATAATAATAATAATAATAATGATAATAATAATAATAATAATGATAATAATAATATTAATAATAATAATAATAACAATAATTATGATAATAATGAGAATAATAATAATAGTAATAATAATAGTAATAATAGTAATGATATCAATGATAACTATAATGATAATGATAGTAATGATAATGATAATACATTGTCAGGTTCCACGTTATGTTATATGCACATATAGTTAGATGTCAAAAGACTTTAATTTCTGAATCTTCATCATGCATAAAAGTCAAAGAGAGTTTCAGAACGAGTTAGTATTAACAGTGACCTTCTGATGGGTCAGTGGAGTTGGTAAATACTTTGCTTGGCAACATTTCGTGTAGTGCTTATCTTGACGCGGGTGGAGCAGCAGTGGCGCAGCTCACCACCTCAGCTAGCGGTGGATGAAATCGCAACTCGTTCCCTACTACCGTAGGCAAGCTAAGATATCAAGGGTTGTATGAAACATTAGACACAATAAGGGAGCTTCGGTAAGCAAGGCAAAATCTAATCTAACTTATTCTTTGGCCTAGTAGTCCCAGGGCTGAACCTGCAGGAGGGTGAAAGGTGTGCAAGGAATAGAGCGAATTGGAACGGTGTGGTATACCGGGGTCGAAGCGCTGTCAATGGATTGAACCAGGGCGTGTGAAGCATCTGGGATAAACCATAGAAAGTTCTATGGGGCCTAGATGTGGAAAGGGAGCTGTGGTTTCATTGCAATATAGATGACAGCTAGAGACTGACTGTGAACGAATGTGGCCTTTGTTGTCTTTTCCTAGCGCTACCTCGCGGACACGCGGAGGGAGAGGGTTGTTATTTCATGTGTGGCGGGGTGGGAATGAGATTGAATAAGGGCAGACAGTATGAATAATGTACATGTATATATAGGTATATGTCTGTGTGTATGTATATGTACACGTTGACATGTATAGTTATGTATAATCGTGTGTGTGGACGTGTATGTAATTATATGTGTATGTCGGTGGGTTGGGCCATTCTTTCGTCTGTTTCCTTGCGCTCCCTCGCAAACGCGGGAGATAGCGACAAAGCAAAGTAAATGAATAAATAGATAAATTTATACATATATATATATATATATATATATATATATATATATATATATATATATATATATATATATATATATATATATATATATATTGCTATTATTATTATTATTATTTTACTTTGTCGCTGTCTCCCGCGTTTGCGAGGTAGCGCAAGGAAACAGACGAAAGAATGGCCCAACCAACCCACATACACATGTATATACATACATGTTCACACACGCAAATATACATACCTATACATCTCAACGTATACATATATATACACACACAGACATATACATATATACACATGTACATAATTCATACTGTCTGCCTTTATTCATTCCCATCGCCACCTCACCACACATAAAAGAACAACCCCTTCCCCCTCATGTGTGCGAGGTAGAAAAGACAACAAAGGCCCCATTCGTTCACACTCACTCTCTAGCTGTCATGTAATACCGCACCGAAACTACAGCTCCCTTTCCACATCCAGGCCCCACAGAACTTTCCATGGTTTATCCCAGACTCTTCACATGCCCTGGTTGAATCCATTGACAGCACGTCGATTCCGGTATAACACATCGTTCCAATGCACTCTATTCCTTGCACGCCTTTGACTCTCCTGAATGTTCAGGCCCCGATAACTCAAAAATCTTTTTTTAACTCCATCTTTCCACCTGCAATTTGGTCTCCCACTTCTCCTCGCTCCCTCCACCTGACACATATATCCTCTTGGTCAATCTTTCCTCACTCATTTTCTCCATGTGACCAAACCATTTCAAAACACCATCTTCTGC
>NC_092228.1:36193685-36229317 GCF_036320965.1 Panulirus ornatus | reverse complement strand
TATATATATATATATATATATATATATATATATATATATATATATATATATATATATATATATATATATATATATATATATATATATATATATATATATTTATATATATATATATATATATATATATATATATATATATATATATATATATATATATATATATATAAATATATCCCTAACAACACCATTCATAAAGAAATTAAACAACCATGGAGACATCACACACTCCTGCCGCAATCCTACATTCACTGAGAACCAATCATTTTCCTCTCTTCCTTCACGTACTCATGCCTTACATCCTCGATGAAAACTTTTCTCTGCTTCTAACAACTTGCCTCCCACATCCTGTATTCTTTTTACCTTCCACAGAGCATCTCTATCTACTCTAGCATATGCATTCTCCAGATCCATAAATAATACATACAAATTCATTTGGTTTTCTAAGTATTTCTCACATACATTCTTCAAAGGAAACACCTGATCCACACATCATCTACCATTTCTGAAACCACACTGCTCCTCCCCAATCTGATGCTCTGTACATGCCTTGACCCTCTCAATCAATACCTTCCCATATAATTTTCCTGGAATACTCAGCAAACTTATACCTCTGGAATTTGAGCACTCACCTTTGTCCCCTTTGCCGTTGTACAATGGCACTATGCAAGCATTCCGCCAATCCTCAGGCACTTCACCATGAATCATACATACATTAAATAACTTTACCAACCAGCCAACAATACAATCACTCCCTTTTTTTAAAAATTCCACTGCAACACCTTCCATGCAAGAGTTTTGAAAAGAGGGGCATGTATGCAGTCTGTTGTGAATGAGAGAGCTTGGGAAGTGAGTCAGTTTTTCGCTGATGATACAGCGCTGGTGGCTGATTCATCTGAGAAACTGCAGAAGCTGGTGACTGAGTTGGGTAAAGTTTGTGAAAGAAGAAAGTTGAGAGTAAATGTGAATAAGAGCAAGGGTATTAGGTACAGTTTGATTGAGGGTGAAGTCAATTGGGAGGTAAGTTTGAATGGAGAAAAACTGTAGGAAGTGAAGTGTTTTACATATCTTGGGGGTGGCTGTGGCAACAGATGGAACCATGGAAGCGGAAGTAAATCATAGGGTAGGGGAGACGGCAAAAATTCTGGGCGCCTTGAAGAATGTGTGGAAGTCGAAAACATTATCTTGGAAAACAAAAATGGGTATGTTTGAAGGAATAGTGGTTCTAACAATGTTGTCTGGTTGCGAGGCGTGGGCTATGGATAGAGTTGTTCGTAGGCGGGTGAATTTCCTGGAAATGAGATGTTTCAGGACAATATGTGGTGTGATGTGGTTTGATCGAGTAAGTAATAATAGGGTAAGAGAGATGTGTGGTAATACAAATAGTGTGGTTGAGAGAGCAGAAGATGGTGTTTTGAAATGGTTTGGTCACATGGAGAGAATGAGTGAGGAAAGATTGACCAAGAGGATATATGTGTCAGGTGGAGGGAGCGAGGAGAAGTGGGAGACCAAATTGGAGGTGGAAAGATGGAGTTAAAAAAGATTTTGAGTGATCGGGGCCTGAACATTCAGGAGAGTCAAAGGCGTGCAAGGAATAGAGTGCATTGGAACGATGTGTTATACCGGAATCGACGTGCTGTCAATGGATTCAACCAGGGCATGTGAAGCGTCTGGGATAAACCATGGAAAGTTCTGTGGGGCCTGGATGTGGAAAGGGAGCTGTAGTTTCGGTGCGTTATTACATGACAGCTAGAGAGTGAGTGTGAACGAATGGGGCCTTTGTTGTCTTTTCTACCTCGCACACATGAGGGGGAAGGGGTTGTTCTTTTATGTGTGGTGAGGTGGCGATGGGAATGAATAAAGGCAGACAGTATGAATTATGTACATGTGTATATATGTATATGTCTGTGTGTGTATATATATGTATACGTTGAGATGTATAGGTATGTATATTTGCGTGTGTGAACATGTATGTATATACATGTGTATGTGGGTTGGTTGGGCCATTCTTTCGTCTGTTTCCTTGCGCTACCTCGCAAACGCGGGAGACAGCGACAAAGTAAAATAAAAATAATAATAATAGCAATATATATATATATATATATATATATATATATATATATATATATATATATATATATATATATATATATATATATATATATATATATATATATATATATATTTATCTATTTATTCATTTACTTTGCTTTGTCGCTATCTCCCGCGTTTGCGAGGGAGCGCAAGTAAACAGACGAAAGAATGGCCCAACCCACCGACATACACATATAATTACATACACGTCCACACACACGAATATACATAACTATACATGTCAACGTGTACATATACATGCACACAGACATATACCTATATATACATGTACATTATTCATACTGTCTGCCCTTATTCAATCTCATTCCCACCCCGCCACACATGAAATAACAACCCTCTCCCTCCGCGTGTCCGCGAGGTAGCGCTAGGAAAAGACAACAAAGGCCACATTCGTTCACAGTCAGTCTCTAGCTGTCATCTATATTGCAATGAAACCACAGCTCCCTTTCCACATCTAGGCCCCATAGAACTTTCTATGGTTTACCCCAGATGCTTCACACGCCCTGGTTCAACCCATTGACAGCGCTTCGACCCCGGTATACCACATCGTTCCAATTCGCTCTATTCCTTGCACACCTTTCACCCTCCTGCAGGTTCAGCCCTGGGACTACTAGGCCAAAGGATAAGTTAGATTAGATTTTGCCTTGCTTACCGAAGCTCCCTTATTGTGTCTAATGTTTCATACAACCCTTGATATCTTAGCTTGCCTACGGTAGTAGGGAACGAGTTGCGATTTCATCCACCGCTAGCTGAGGTGGTGAGCTGCGCCACTGCTGCTCCACCCGCGTCAAGATAAGCACTACACAAAATGTTGTCAAGCAAAGTATTTACCAACTCCACTGACCCATCAGAAGGTCACTGTTAATACTAACTCGTTCTGAAACTCTCTTTGACTTTTATGCCTGATGAAGATTCAGAAATTAAAGTCTTTTGACATCTAACTATATGTGCATATAACATAACGTGGAACCTGACAATGTATTATCATTATCATTACTATCATTATCATTATAGTTATCATTAATATCATTACTATTATTACTATTATTATTACTATTATTATTATTCTCATTATTATCATAATTATTGTTATTATTATTATTATTAATATTATTATTATCATTATTATTATTATTATTATCATTATTATTATTATTATTATTATTATTATTATTATTATTATTTTTTTTTTTTTTTTTTTTTTTTTTTTATACTTTGTCGCTGTCTCCCGCGTTTGCGAGGTAGCGCAAGGAAACAGACGAAAGAAATGGCCCAACCCCCCCCCCATACACATGTACATACACACGTCCACACACGCAAATATACATACCTACACAGCTTTCCATGGTTTACCCCAGACGCTTCACATGCCTTGCTTCAATCCACTGACAGCACGTCAACCCCTGTATACCACATGACTCCAATTCACTCTATTTCTTGCCCTCCTTTCACCCTCCTGCATGTTCAGGCCCCGATCACACAAAATCTTTTTCACTCCATCTTTCCACCTCCAATTTGGTCTCCCTCTTCTCCTCGTTCCCTCCACCTCCGACACATATATCCTCTTGGTCAATCTCTCCTCACTCATTCTCTCCATGTGCCCAAACCATTTCAAAACACCCTCTTCTGCTCTCTCAACCACGCTCTTTTTATTTCCACACATCTCTCTTACCCTTACGTTACTTACTCGATCAAACCACCTCACACCACACATTGTCCTCAAACATCTCATTTCCAGCACATCCATCCTCCTGCGCACATCTCTATCCATAGCCCACGCCTCGCAACCATACAACATTGTTGGAACCACTATTCCCTCAAACATACCCATTTTTGCTTTCCGAGATAATGTTCTCGACTTCCACACATTTTTCAAGGCTCCCAAAATTTTCGCCCCCTCCCCCACCCTATGATCCACTTCCGCTTCCATGGTTCCATCCGCTGACAGATCCACTCCCAGATATCTAAAACACTTCACTTATTATTATTACTATTATCATTACTATTATTACTATTATTATTACTATTATTATTATTATTATTATTATTATTATTATTATTATCATTATTATTATTATCATTATCATTATTACTATTATTACCATTATCATTATCATTATTATCATTATCATTATCATTATTATCATTATTATCATCATTATCATTAGTATTAATACTTATCATTATGATTATTATTAAACATGATTACTGTGACCGCGTCAATGTAATAGCACCAGGAGACAGACGAAGAATGGGCCATCCAGTCATATGCACATACATATACATAAACGCCCACATACGCACAGATACATATCAACATACACATACATATATATACACATACGCTGACATTACATGCATGTGCATGTTTATATTCTATTCCTTCTTACTTCCACACATCTCTCTTACCCTTTCAAAAATTACTTGATCAAACCACTTCACACTACATATTGCCCTGAAATGTTTCATTTACAACACATCTACCCTCCTCCTCTCTAAGGCCCATGCCTCGCAACCAAATAGCATTGTTGGAACTACTATTCCTTCAAGCTTGCTCATTTTTGCCCTCCGAGAAAATGTTCTCGCCTTCCACACATTTTTCATCGCTCACAGAACCTTGGCTCACCCCACCCTGTGACTCACATCCGCTTCCGCTCGTAGATATCTAAAGCACTTAACTTTATCAATTTTTTTTTCATTTAAACTTACATCCCAATTAACTTGTCCCTCAACCCTACTGAACCTACTACCTTGCTCTTATTCACATTCATTCTCAACTTTCTCCTTTCAAACACATTTCCAAACTCACTCACCAGCCTCTGCAGTTTCTTTCACGAATCATCCACCAATGGTGTATTATGGGCGAAAAACTGACTAACTTCGCAGGCCCTCACATCCACAGGGATTCCGGCTTCGATCCTGGATGATGGAGGTTTCCATGTTCTATGAAGGTGCGCCTTCGTATGCACTTTCTTCGTTCGGTAAAATGCTATCTGCTGGCTATGTGCGCCTGTTGGGAAACGACCGGTGTAGACCCAATTGCTCAACAACGTGAGACGAAGGGTATTCGAGTACACACAACAAAAAAGCTATCCCGCAGAGGGAGTCTGAAGACGTGTGTAATGATCACTGACCTACCTGTTGTACTATGCCGGTAGGGTTGGTATACGTGCCTGGAAGCCACAGGTTTCCAGAGTCCTCTGCTAGACCCATGTAAGTTACGTGCCACAAGAGCGGCATTATATTATTAACAATAACATTACATCATACAAGGCAGTACGAACCCCTACTTTTGAGTTGGTGTGTGTAATATATCTATGAGACACACACAGCTATATGCGGCAACCCCCGCATGTGGTAGCTGAAGCATACCTCAATGTGATGCCAGGTAAACACAATATTGTATAGGTGTAATTTGGGAAGAATATGTTTTACTATTGATATTGTATTATTCTATAGCACATCTGGGTTCTTGGCAGTCCATAAAGGTTATCTTACACCGTCATTTCGTGTCCATGCAGGAAATGTAATGAGACATGCGATATATCTTTGAAACAATGAAACAGCGTGGGTATAGTTCACTGGGAGCCAATGTCGAAAGGTTGTTTTTGTGGTATATCTAATTTTACCATGGAGACCTCACAAGCGACACGTGAAGCTATTCTACAGCTTCATAATGAGGGCTACAGCGACTCTGAAATTGGCAGACGTCTTGGTATTCACGGGTCAACCGTAGCACGATGGATTCACCGACAGGCAGAGTTGGGCAACACAGACAACAGGCATCGGGGTGGGCGCCCACGTTGCACAACCCCGGAAGATGATCAGGTAATGATGTTGTATATATAGGTATACTGGACCACTTGATGTTATGTAAACAACCACATCACCAGTGATCATGATCACTTTATACGGCATATGTAAATACTGTAGCAATAATCTCCATTTACGATGTGATATCATAATAAATGATTATTATATATCAAGTTAGTTAATATCTTTTAATTTACTTAGTTATTATCTTAATCTATATTGCAGCAACAGTTGCACTGATATGATTAAGACACACGTGTGTCTTACGTAATTTTATACATTTTATATAACCAGATACGAGACACAACATGTGGTGGGTAGCAGGAGGAGTGGGCGCGCGCGTCAGTGCAGGACTATTTGGTTGGATCCATCCATGGTGCTGGTGTCGGTGAGTTGGTGGATGTCGGGCCTGGCCAGTTGACCGGACCTATATACGTTGAGATACTGGAGGAGGTCCTGCTACCTTCAGTGGGGGCTATGCTGTTTCCATAGCCGGAGCCATTTTACCTCGTCCAAGATAACAGCCCAGTTCACACATCCAGGGTTGTAAAGGCGTGGTATGCTCGCCATCTACGTATAACAGTGTTGCCACATCCTGAAAAATCGCCTGATCTCAACCCGATAGAGCACGTATGGGCGGCCATGCAGAAAGGCCTGCCTGACCGACAACATCGATGTCGTGCTACAGTCGTAAATGATGCTTTACAAGCATGGGAACATCTACGAAGCCCTTCTGGTAGGAACTTAACGCAGACGTTAGTGACATCCATGCCTCGAAGGCTCAGTGAAGTGTTGGGAACGGGAGGAGGTTATACCAAGTATTGAAATAATAAAATTTACAGTCAAAGATTACTTTCTTAACCTCCAACAACATGTTTATGGTCATGTTATATAGAAATCTGATTTTCACTGTTAAAGGGAAGTTAACTAATGCAGATCCATGAAAAGAGTCATTACTTTTCATGTTGGTTTACTAAATACTATGATGTGGTGCCAGGTTTGTGACATACTGTTATCAGTCACACAGGTGATACTACATATTACGTGAGGTTGCTGATTAATCTAAACCAGCAGACAGATAAATCACCGCCGGTATGAAGCAGGGTGTCGTAGTTACCATGTAGTATATTATTTTACACCACGAATTTGACACTTTCCAAGAGATAATGATTACTGCAATATGCCTTACTGTGCAGAATATTACATTTACATGCTCAATTTACGTATCCCATCTACTGTACTACATACGGAAGGATATATCGTTGCCATTAGATAGGTGAGGACACCCACAGGCAGGGATATCAGGGCTACCACCATCTCACAGGAAAATGTTGACTGTTCCATTATTCCACGTCTGGTGCGTCATTTTGTTTCGTACAAAAAACGCGCTATAGTTTTTTTGCTGTGTGTACATAGTATTCGAATAGCTATTTCCAATTAGCCAGACCCATAGCCTAGCGTTGCCGTTCCCGCCTATGGCAGAGTGGTCCCTGGATCGATCCTGGCTGTTGGAGGTTTGTATGTTCTATCAAGGTGCGCGTTCCTACGCACTTTGATCGTGGACTCATAGGAATATAAATATATATATATATATATATATATATATATATATATATATATATATATATATATATATATATATATATATATATATATATATATATATATACATATATATATATATATATATATATATATATATATATATATATATATATATATATATATATATATATATATATATATATTTATATATCCCTGGGGATAGCGGAGTAATAATACTTCCCACGTATTCTCTGCGTGTCGTATATATATATATATATATATATATATATATATATATATATATATATATATATATATATATATATATGGGAACTTCAGTGAAGGGCGCAAATGGGGAGGTGATAACAAGTAGTGGTGATGTGAGAAGGAGATGGAGTGGGTATTTTGAAAGTTTGTTGAATGTATTTGATGATAGAGTGGCAGATATAGGGTGTTTTGGTCGAGGTGGTGTGCAAAGTGAGAGGGTAAGGGAAAATGATTTGGTAAACAGAGAAGAGGTAGTAAAAGCTTTGCGGAAGATGAAAGCCGGCAAGGCAGCAGGTTTGGATGGTATTGCAGTGGAATTTATTAAAAAAGGGGGTGACTGTATTGTTGACTGGTTGGTAAGGTTATTTAATGTATGTATGACTCATAGTGAGGTGCCTGAGGATTGGCGGAATGCGTGCATAGTGCCATTGTACAAAGGCAAAGGGGATAAGAGTGAGTGCTCAAATTACAGAGGTATAAGTTTGTTGAGTATTCCTGGTAAATTATATGGGAGGGTATTGATTGAGAGGGTGAAGGCATGTACAGAGCATCAGATTGGGGAAGAGCAGTGTGGTTTCAGAAGTGGTAGAGGATGTGTGGATCAGGTGTTTGCTTTCAAGAATGTATGTGAGAAATACTTAGAAAAGCAAATGGATTTGTATGTAGCATTTATGGATCTGGAGAAGGCATATGATAGAGTTGATAGAGATGCTCTGTGGAAGGTATTAAGAATATATGGTGTGGGAGGAAAGTTGTTAGAAGCAGTGAAAAGTTTTTATCGAGGATGTAAGGCATGTGTACGTGTAGGAATAGAGGAAAGTGATTGGTTCTCAGTGAATGTAGGTTTGCGGCAGGGGTGTGTCATGTCTCCATGATTGTTTAATTTGTTTATGGATGGGGTTGTTAGGGAGGGGAATGCAAGAGTTTTGGAAAGAGGGGCAAGTATGAAGTCTGTTGGGGATGAGAGAGCTTGGGAAGTGAGTCAGTTGTTGTTCGCTGATGATACAGCGCTGGTGGCTGATTCATGTGAGAAACTGCAGAAGCTGGTGACTGAGTTTGGTAAAGTGTGTGGAAGAAGAAAGTTAAGAGTAAATGTGAATACGAGCAAGGTTATTAGGTACAGTAGGGTTGAGGGTCAAGTCAATTGGGAGGTGAGTTTGAATGGAGAAAAACTGGAGGAAGTGAAGTGTTTTAGATATCTGGGAGTGGATCTGGCAGCGGATGGAACCATGGAAGCGGAAGTGGATCATAGGGTGGGGGAGGGGGCGAAAATTCTGGGGGCCTTGAAGAATGTGTGGAAATCGAGAACATTATCTCGGAAAGCAAAAATGGGTATGTTTGAAGGAATAGTGGTTCCAACAATGTTGTATGGTTGCGAGGGGTGGGCTATGGATAGAGTTGTGCGCAGGAGGATGGATGTGCTAGAAATGAGATGTTTGAGGACAATGTGTGGTGTGAGGTGGTTTGAACGAGTAAGTAACGTAAGGGTAAGAGAGATGTGTGGAAATAAAAAGAGCGTGGTTGAGAGAGCAGAAGAGGGTGTTGTGAAATGGTTTGGGAACATGGAGAGAATGAGTGAGGAAAGATTGACCAAGAGGATATATGTGTGTCGGAGGTGGAGGGAACGAGGAGAAGAGGGAAACCAAATTGGAGATGGAAAGATGGAGTGAAAAAGATTTTGTGTGATCGGGGCCTGACCATGCAGGAGGGTGAAAGGAGGGCAAGGAATAGAGTGAATTGGAGCGATGTGGTGTACCGGGGTTGACGTGCTGTCAGTGGATTGAATCAAGGCATGTGAAGTGTCTGGGGTAAACCATGGAAAGCTGTGTAGGTATGTATATTTGCGTGTGTGGACGTATGTATATACATGTGTATGGGGGTGGGTTGGGCCATTTCTTTCTCTGTTTCCTTGCGCTACCTCGCAAACGCGGGAGACAGCGAGAAAAAAAATATATATATATATATATATATATATATATATATATATATATTTTTTTTTTCTTTTTTATACTTTGTCGCTGTCTCCCGCGTTTGCGAGGTAGCGCAAGGAAACAGACGAAAGAAATGGCACAAACCCCCCCCCCATACACATGTACATACACACGTCCACACACGCAAATATACATACTTACACAGCTTTCCATGGTTTACCCCAGACGCTTCACATGCCTTGCTTCAATCCACTGACAGCACGTCAACCCCTGTATACCACATGACTCCAATTCACTCTATTTCTTGCCCTCCTTTCACCCTCCTGCATGTTCAGGCCCCGATCACACAAAATCTTTTTCACTCCATCTTTCCACCTCCAATTTGGTCTCCCTCTTCTCCTCGTTCCCTCCACCTCCGACACATATATCCTCTTGGTCAATCTCTCCTCACTCATTCTCTCCATGTGCCCAAACCATTTCAAAACACCCTCTTCTGCTCTCTCAACCACGCTCTTTTTATTTCCACACATCTCTCTTACCCTTACGTTACTTACTCGATCAAACCACCTCACACCACACATTGTCCTCAAACATCTCATTTCCAGCACATCCATCCTCCTGCGCACATCTCTATCCATAGCCCACGCCTCGCAACCATACAACATTGTTGGAACCACTATTCCCTCAAACATACCCATTTTTGCTTTCCGAGATAATGTTCTCGACTTCCACACATTTTTCAAGGCTCCCAAAATTTTCGCCCCCTCCCCCACCCTATGATCCACTTCCGCTTCCATGGTTCCATCTGCTGAAAGATCCACTCCCAGATATCTAAAACACTTCACTTCCTCCAGTTTTTCTCCATTCAAACTCACCTCCCAATTGACTTGACCCTCACCCCTACTGTACCTAATAACCTTGCTCTTATTCACATTTACTCTCAACTTTCTTTTTCCACACACTTTACCAAACTCAGTCACCAGCTTCTGCAGTTTCTCACATGAATCAGCCACCAGCGCTGTATCATCAGCGAACAACAACTGACTCACTTCCCAAGCTCTCTCATCCCCAACAGACTTCATACTTGCCCCTCTTTCCAGGACTCTTGCATTTACCTCCCTTACAACCCCATCCATAAACAAATTAAACAACCATGGAGACATCACACACCCCTGCCGCAAACCTACATTCACTGAGAACCAATCACTTTCCTCTCTTCCTACACGTACACATGCCTTACATCCTCGATAAAAACTTTTCACTGCTTCTAACAACTTGCCTCCCACACCATATATTCTTAATACCTTCCACAGAGCATCTCTATCAACTCTATCATATATATATATATATATATATATATATATATATATATATATATATATATGGAAGGAGGTAAATAAAGTGCGTAAGACAAGGGAGCAAATGGGAACTTCAGTGAAGGGCGCAAATGGGGAGGTGATAACAAGTAGTGTTGATGTGAGAAGGAGATGGAGTGAGTATTTTGAAGGTTTGTTGAATGTGTTTGATGATAGAGTGGCAGATATAGGGTGTTTTGGTCGAGGTGGTGTGCAAAGTGAGAGGGTTAGGGAAAATGATTTGGTAAACAGAGAAGAGGTAGTGAAAGCTTTGCGGAAGATGAAAGCCGGCAAGGCAGCAGGTTTGGATGGTATTGCAGTGGAATTTATTAAAAAAGGGGATGACTGTATTGTTGACTGTTTGGTAAGGTTATTTAATGCATGTATGACTCATGGTGAGGTGCCTGAGGATTGGCGGAATGCGTGCATAGTGCCATTGTACAAAGGCAAAGGGGATAAGAGTGAGTGCTCAAATTACAGAGGTATAAGTTTGTTGAGTATTCCTGGTAAATTATATGGGAGGGTATTGATTGAGAGGGTGAAGGCATGTACAGAGTATCAGATTGGGTAAGAGCAGTGTGGTTTCAGAAGTGGTAGAGGATGTGTGGATCAGGTGTTTCCTTTGAAGAATGTATGTGAGAAATACTTAGAAAAGCAAATGGATTTGTATGTAGCATTTATGGATCTGGAGAAGGCATATGATAGAGTTGATAGAGATGCTCTGTGGAAGGTATTAAGAATATATGGTGAGGGAGGAAAGTTGTTAGAAGCAGTGAAAAGTTTTTATCGAGGATGTAAGGCATGTGTACGTGTAGGAAGAGAGGAAAGTGATTGGTTCTCAGTGAATGTAGGTTTGCGGCAGGGGTGTGTAATGTCTCCATGGTTGTTTAATTTGTTTATGGATGGGGTTGTTAGGGAGGTAAATGCAAGAGTTTTGGAAAGAGGGGCAAGTATGAATTCTTTTGGGGATGAGAGAGCTTGGGAAGTGAGTCAGTTGATCTTCGCTGATGATACAGCGCTGGTGGCTGATTCATGTGAGAAACTGCAGAAGCTGGTGACTGAGTTTGGTAAAGTGTGTGGAAGAAGAAAGTTAAGAGTAAATGTGAATAAGAGCAAGGTTATTAGGTACAGTAGGGTTGAGGGTCAAGTCAATTGGGAGGTGAGTTTGAATGGAGAAAAACTGGAGGAAGTGAAGTGTTTTAGATATCTGGGAGTGGATCTGGCAGCGGATGGAACCATGGAAGCGGAAGTGGATCATAGGGTGGGGGAGGGGGCGAAAATTCTGGGAGCCTTGAAGAATGTGTGAAGTCGAGAACATTATCTCGGAAAGCAAAAATGGGTATGTTTGAAGGAATAGTGGTTCCAACAATGTTGTATGGTTGCGAAGCTTGGGCTATGGATGGAGTTGTGCGCAGGAGGATGGATGTGCTGGAAATGAGATGTTTGAGGACAATGTGAGGTGTGAGGTGGTTTGATCGAGTGAGTAACGTAAGGGTAAGAGAGATGTGTGGATATAAAAAGAGCGTGGTTGAGGGAGCAGAAGAGGGTGTTTTGAAGTGGTTTGGGCACATGGAGAGAATGAGTGAGGAAAGATTGACCAAGAGGATATATGTGTCGGAGGTGGAGGGAACGAGGAGAAGAGGGAGACCAAATTGGAGGTGGAAAGATGGAGTGAAAAAGATTTTGTGTGATCGGGTGTGAACATGCAGGAGGGTGAAAGGAGGGCAAGGAATAGAGTGAATTGGAGCGATGTGGTATACCGGGGTTGACGTGCTGTCAGTGGATTGAATCAAGGCATGTGAAGCGTCTGGGGTAAACCATGGAAAGCTGTGTAGGTATGTATATTTGCGTGTGTGGACGTATGTATATACATGTGTATAGGGGGGGGCTGGGCCATTTCTTTCGTCTGTTTCCTTGCGCTACCTCGCAAACGCGGGAGACAGCGACAAAGTATGGTAATAATAAAGAAAAAAAAAAAAAAAATATATATATATATATATATATATATATATATATATATATATATATATATATCAGAAAGGGTAGTGAGTGGTGGGATGAAGAAGTAAGATTATTAGTGAAAGAGAAAGAGGCATTTGGATGATTTTTGCAGGGAAAAAATGCAAATGAGTATGAGGTGTATAAAAGAAAGAGGCAGGAGGTCAAGAGAAAGGTGCAAGAGGTGAAAAACGGCAAATGAGAGTTGGGATGAGAGAGTATCATTAAATAATAGGGAGAATAAAACGATGTTTTGGAAGGAGGTAAATAAGGTGAGTAGGACAAGGGAGCAAATGGGAACTTCAGTTAAGGGGGCTAATTGGGAGGTGATAACAACTAGTGGTGATGTGAGAAGGAGATAGAGTGAGTATTTTGAAGGTCTGTTGAACGTGTTTGATGATAGAGTGATAGATATAGGGTGTTTTGGTCGAGGTGGTGTGCAAAGTGAGAGAGTTAGGGAAAATGATTTGGTAAAGAGAGAAGAGGTAGTAAAAGCTTTGCGGAAGATGAAAGCCAGCAAGGCAGCGGGTTTGGATGGTATTGCATTGGAATTTATTAAAAAAGGGGGTGACTGTATTGTTGAATGGCTGGTAAGGTTATTTAATGTATGTATGATTCATGATGACGTGCCTGAGGATTGGCGGAATGCTTGCATAGTGCGATTGTACTAAGGCAAAGGGGATAAGAGTGAGTGCTCAAATTACAGAGATATAAGTTTGCTGAGTATTCCTGGTAAATTGTATGGGAGGGTATTGATTGAGAGGGTGAAGGCATGTACAGAGCATCAGATTGGGGAAGAGCAGTGTGGTTTCAGAAGTGATAGAGGATGTGTGGATCAGGTGTCTGCTTTGTAGAATGTATGTGAGAAATACTTAGAAAAGCAAATAGATTTGTATCTAGCATTTATGGATCTGGAGTCGGCATATAAGAGAGTTGATAGAGATGCCCTGTGGAAGGTATTAAGAATATATGGTGTGGGAGGCAAGGTGTTAGAAACAGTGAAAAGTTTTTATCGCGGATTTAAGGCATGTGTACGTGTAGGAAGAGAGGAGAGTGATTGGTTCTCAGTGAATAAAGGTTTGCGGCAGGGGTGTGTAATGTCTCCATGGTTGTTTAATTTGTTTATAGATGGGGCTGTTAGAGAGGTGAATGCAAGAGTTTTGGAAAGAGGTGCAAGTATGCAGTCTGTTGTGGATGAGAGAGCTTGGGAAGTGAGTCAGTTGTTGTTTGCTGATGATACAGTGCTGGTGGCTGATTCATGTGAGAAACTGCAAAAGCTGGTGACTGAGTTTGGTAAAGTGTGTGAAAGAAGAAAGGTAAGAGTAAATGTGAATAAGAGCAAGGTTATTAGGTACAGTAGGTTTGAGGGTCAAGTCAATTGGGAGGAAAGTTTGAATGGAGAAAAACTGGAGGAAGTAAAGTGTTCTAGATATCTGGGAGTGGATCTGTCAGCGGATGGAACCATGGAAGCGGAAGTGAATCATAGGGTGGGGGAGGGGGCAAGAATTCTGGGCGCCTTGAAGAATGTTTGGATGTCGAGAACATTATCTCGGAAAGCAAAAATGGGTATGTTTGAAGGAATAATGGTTCCAACAATGTTGTATGGCTGCGAGGCGTGGGCTATGGATAGAGTTGTGCGCAGGAGGGTGGATGTGCTGGAAGTGAGATGCTTGAGGACAATATATGGTGTGAGGTGGTTTGATCGAGTAAGTTATGTAAGGGCAAGAGAGATGTGTTGAAATAAATAGAGTGTAGTTAAGAGAGCAGAAGAGGGTGTTTTGAAATGATTTAGTCACATGGAGAGAGAGTGACGAAAGATTGACCAATAGGATATATATGGCAGAGGTGGAGGGAACTAGGAGAAGTGGGGCACCAAACTGGAGGTGGAAGGATGGTGTGAAAAAGATTTTGAGTGATCGGAGCCTGAATATGCAGGAGGGTGAAAGGCATGCAAGGAATAGAGTGAATTGGAACGATATGATATACCGGGGTCGACGTGCTGTCAGTCGATTGAACCAGGGCATATGAAGCGTCTAGGTAAACCATGGAAAGTTCTGTTAGGCCTGGATGTAGAAAGGGAGCTGCGGTTTCCGTGCATTATTACATGGCAGCTAGAGACTGAGTGTGAACGAATAGGGCCTTTGTTGTCTTTTCCTAGCGCTACCTCGCACACATGAGGGGGGAGGGGGTTGTTATTCCATGTTTGGCGAGGTGGCGATGGGAATGAATAAAGGCAGACAGTATGAATTATGTACATGTGTATATATGTATATGTCTGTGTGTGTATATATATGTATACATTGAGATGTATAGGTATGTATATTTGCGTGTTTGGACGTGTATGTATATACATGTGTATGTGGGTGGGTTGGCCCATTTTTTCGTCTGTTTGCTTGCGCTACCTCACTAACGCGGGAGACAGCGACAAAGCAAAATGAATAAAAATAATTATAATAATATACACATTTTATCATACTTTGTCATTGTGTCCCGCGTTAGCGAGGTAGCTCAAGGAAACAGAAGAAAGAATCGCCCAACCCACTCACCCACTCACGTATATAAATACACATCCACACACGCACATGTAATTACCTATAAATCTCAACGTATACATATATGTATACACACACAGACATATACATATATACATATGTACATCATTCATACTGTCTGCCCTTATTCAATCCCGTCGCCACCCCGCCACACATGAAATAATAACACCCTCCCCCCGCATGTGCGCGAGGTAGCGCTAGGAAAGACAACAAAGACCACATTAGCTAACGCTCATTCTCTAGTTGTCATGTATAATGCACCGAAACCACAGCTCCTTTTCCATATCCAGGCCCCACAGAACTTTCCATGGTTTACCTAGACGCTTCACATGCCCTGGTTCAATCAATTGACAGCACGTCGACCCCGGTGTACCACATCGTTCCAATTCACTCTATTCCCTGCACAGCTCTCACTCTCCTGCATGTTCAGGCATGTTCACTTAAAATCTTTTTCCCTCCATTTTTCCACTTCCGGTTTGGGCTACAACTTCTTCTCGTTCCCTCCACCTCTGACACATATGTCCTCCTTGTCAATCTCTGCTCACTCATTCTCTCCATGTGACCAAACCACTTCAAAACAACCTCTTCTGCTCTCTCAACCACACTCTTTTCATTACCACACATATCTTCCACCCTTTCATTACTTACTCGATCAAACCACCTTACACCACATATTGTCCTCAAACATCTCATTTCCAGCACATCCACCCTCCTCCGCACAACTCTATCTATAGCCCACGCATCGGAACCATATATCTTTGTTGGAACCACTACTCCTTCAAACATACCCATTTCTAATTTCCAAGATAACGTTATCGACTTCCACACGTTCTTCAACGCTCCCAGAGCTTTCGGCCCCTCCCACACCCATGATTCACTTCCGCTTCAATGGTTTCATCTGCTGCCAAATCAACTCCCAGATATTCAAAACACTTTACTTACTCCAGTTTCTCTCCATTCAAACATACTTCCCAATTGACTTGTCCCTCAACCCTAATGTACCTAATAACCTTGCTCTTATTCACATTTACACTCAGCTTTCCTCTTTCACACACTTTACCAAACTCAGTCAGCGACTTATGCAGTTGCTCGCCCGAATCAGCCACCAGCGCTGTATTATCAGCGAACAAAAACTAACACTTCTCAAGCTCACTCATCCACAAAAGACTGCATACTTGCCCCTCTTTCCAAAACTCTTGCATTCAGCTTCCTAAACACCCCGTCCATAAACAAATCAAACAACCAACGAGACATCACGCACACCTGCCGTAAACCAACATTCACTATAAACCAATCACTTTCCTCTCTTCCTACACGTACACATGCCTTATATTCTCAATAAAAACTTTTCACTGCTTCTACTTTTCACTGCCTCCCACACCATACATTCTTAATACCCTCTAAAGAGCATCTCTATCAACTCCATCATATGCCTTCTCCAGATCCATAAATGCTACATACAAATCAATTTGCTTTTCTAAGTGTTTCACACATACAGTCTTCAAAACAAACACCTGATCCACACATCCTCTACTACTTCTGAAACCACACTGCTCCTCCCCAATCTGATGCTCTGTACATGTATTCATCCTCTCAATCAATACCCTTCCATATGATTTCTCAGAAATACTTAACAAACTTTTAACTCTGTAAGTGGAGCACTCACTTTTACCCCCTTTCCCTTTTTACAATGGCACTATGCAAACATTTTTGTCATATATACATTAAATAATCTTACCAATCAGTCAACAATACAGTCACCCCCTTTTTTAATAAATTCCACTGCAGTACCATCCAAACCCGCTGCTTTGCCGGCTTACATCTTCGGCAAAGCGTTTACTACCTCTTCTCTGTTTACCAAATCATTCTACCTAACCCTCTTACTTTGCACACCACCTCGACGAAAACACCCTATATCTGCCAATCTATCATCAAACACATTCAACAAACTTTCAAAATAATCACTCCATCTCTTTCTCACATCACCACTACTTGTTATCACCTCCCCATTTGCCCCCTTCACTGATGTTCCCAGTTGTTCCCTTGTCTTACGCACTTTACTTACCTCCTTTCAAAACCTCTTTCATTCTCCCAAAAATTTAATGATACTCTCTCACCCAACTCTCATTTGCCCTCTTTTTCACCTCTTGCACCTTTCTCTCAGCCTCCTGCCTCCTTCTTTTATACATCTCCCACTCATTTGCATTATTTTCCTGCAAAAATCGTCCAAATGCCTCTCTCTTCTCTTTCACAAATAATCTTACTTCTTCACCCCACCACTCTCTAAACTTTCTAATCTGCCCACCTCCCACGCTTCTCACGCCACAAGCATCGTTTGCACAAGCCATCACTTCTTCCCTAAATACATCCCATTCCTCTCTCACTCCCCTTACGTCTTTCGTTCTCACCTTTTTCCATTGTGTACTCAGTCTCTCTTCGTACTTCCTCACACAAGTCTCCTTCCCAAGCTCACTAGCTCTCACTACTCTATTCACCCCAACATTCGCTCTTCTTTTCTGACAACCTCTACAAATTTTCACCTTCGCCTCCACAAGATAATGATCAGATATCCCTCCAGTTGCACCTCTCAACACGTTAACATCCAAAAGTCTCTCTTTCGTGCGCCTATCAATTAATACGGAATCCAATAACGCTCTTTGGCCATCTCTCCTACTTAAATACGTATACTTTAAACCAGGTATTCCCAATCACGAGTCCTTTTTCAGCAAATAAATCCACAAGTTCTTCGCCATCACCAATTACAACGATGAACACCCCATGTATACCAATTATTCACTCAACTGCCACATTACTCACCTTTGCATTCAAATCACCCATCACTATAGCCCGGTCTCGTGCATCAAAACTACTGACACACTCACTCAGCTGCTCCCGAAACACTTGCCTCTCAAGATCTTTCTTCTCATGCCCAGGAGCATATGCACCATTAATCACCCATCTCTCTCCATCTACTTTCAGTTTTACCCATATCAATCTACAGTTTACTTCCCTACACTCTTTCACATATTCCCACCACTCCTGTTTCAGTAGCAGTGCTTCTCCTTCCCTTGCTCTTGTCCTCTCACTAACAACTGACTTTACCCCCAAGATATTCCCAAACCACTCTTCTCCTTTACCCGTGAGCTTCGTTTTACTAAGGGCTAAAACAACCAAGTTCCTATCCTCAAACATAGTACCTATCTCTACTTTCCTCCCATCCTGGCTACATCCCCACACATTTAGACACCCTAATCTGAGTCGTCAACGAGGATGAGCACTTCCCGCGTGACTCCTTCTTCTGTTTCCCCTTTTATAAAGTTAAAATAAAAGGAGGGGAGGGTTTGTAGCCCGCAACTCCCGTCCCCTTTTGTCACCTTTTACAACACGCAAGGAACAGGTGGGAAGTATTCATCCTCCCCTATCCCCAGGGATTTTGTATGTAGCATTTTTGGATCTGGAGAAGGCATGTGATAGAGCTGATAGAGATGCTCTGTGGAAGGTATTAAGAATATATGGTGTGGTTAGCAACTTATTAGAAGTAGTGAAAAGATTTTATCGATGATGTAAGGCATGTGCACGTGTATGAAGAGAGGAAAGTGATTGGTTCTCAGTGAATGTAGCTTTGCGGTAGGGGTGTGTGATGTCTCCTTGGTTGTTTCATTTGTTTATGGATGGGGTTGTTAGAGAGGTGAATCCAAGAGTTTTGAAAGAGGGGCAAGTATGAAGTCTGTTGTGGATGAGAGAGGTTGGGAAATGAGTCAGTTGTTGTTCACTGATGATACAGCGCTGATGGCCGATTCATGTGAAAAACTGCAGAAGCTGGTGACTGAGTTTGGTAAAGTGTGTGAAAGAAAATAGTTGAGAGCAAATGTGAAAAAGAGCAAAGGTATTAGGTACAGTAGGGTTGAGGGTTAAGTCAATTGGGAGGTAGGTTTGAATGGAGAGAAACTGGAGGAAGTGAAGTGTTTTAGATATCTGGGAGTGGATTTAGCAGCGGATGGAACCATGGAAACGGAAGTGAATCATATGGTGGGGGAGGGGGCGAAAATTATGGTAGCCTTGAAAAATGTGTGGATGTCGAGAAAATTATCTCGGAAAGCAAAAATATGTATGTTTGAAGGAACAGTGGTTCCAACAATGCTGTATCGTTGCGAGGCTTAGGCTATTGATAGAGTTGTGCGGAGGATGGTGGATATGCTAGAAATGAGATGTTTGAGGACAATAAATCTTGTGAGGTGGTTTGATCGAGTAAGTAATGTAAGGTCAAGAGACATGTGTGGCAATAAAAAGAGTGTGGTATAGAGAGCAGAAGAGGGTGTTTTGAAATGGTTTGGTCACAAGGAGATATTGAGTGAGGAAAGATTGACCAAGAGGATATATGTGTCAGAGGTGTAGGGAACGAGGAGATGTGGGCGACCAAATTGGAGGTAGAAAGATGGAGTGAAAAAGATTTTGAGTGATCGGGGCCTGAACATGCAGGAGGGTAAAAGGCGTGCAAGGAATAGAGTGAATTGGAACGATGTGGTATACCGGAGGCGAAGTGCTGTCAATGGACTGAACCAGAGAATATGAAGCGTCTGCGGTAATAGTGGAAAGTTCTGTGGGGACTGGATGTGGAAAGGGAGCTGTGGTTTCGGGCATTATTCTATGACAGCTAGAGACTGAGTGTGAACGAATGGGGCCTTTGTTGTCTTTTGCTCGCGCTACCTCGCACATATGAGGGGGGAGGGGGATGTTATTCCATGTTTGGCGAGGTGGCGATGGGAATGAATAAAGGCAGACAGTGTGAATTGTGTGCCTGGGTATATATGTATGTGTCTGTGTGTGTATATATATGGGTACATTGAGATGTATAGGTATGTATATTTGCGTGTGTGGACGTGTATGTATATAAATGTACATGGGGGTGGGCTGGGCCATTTCTTTCGTCTGTTTCCTTGCGCTATCTCGCAAACACAGGAGACAGCGACAAAGCAAAATAATAAATAAAATGAAATATATATACATATATATAAATATATATATATATATATATATATATATATATATATATATATATATATATATATATATATATATATATATATATATATATATATATATATATACATATATATATATATATATATATATATATATATATATATATATATATATATATATATATATATATATATATATATATATATATATATATATATATATATATATATATATATATATATATATATATATATATATGTATATATATATATATATATATATATATATATATATATATATATATATATATATATATATATATATATATATATATATATATATATATATATATATATAAATTGAGAGGGGAGGATTTCCAGCCCCCCACTCCCTTCACTTTTATTCGCCTTCTACGATACGCAGGGAATACGTGGGAAGTATTCTTTCTCACCTATCCCCAGGGAGATTTTTTTTTTTTTTTTATTTTCCAAAAGAAGGAACAGACAAGGGGGCCAGGTAAGGATATTCCCTAAAAGGCCCAGTCCTCTGTTCTTAACGCTACCTCACTGATACGGGAAAAGGCGAATAGTATGAAGGAAGGATGTATATACATATAAATATATATATATATATATATATATATATATATATATATATATATATATATATATATACATATATATATATATATATATATATATATATATATATATATATATATATATATACATATATATATATATATATATATATATATATTTTTTTTTTTTTTTTTTTGCCGCTGTCTCCCGCGTTTGCGAGGTAGCGCAAGGAAACAGACGAATGAAATGGCCCAACCCACCCCCATACACATGTATATACATACGTCCACACACGCAAATATACATACCTACACAGCTTTCCATGGTTTACCCCAGACGCTTCATATGCCTTGATTCAATCCACTGACAGCACGTCAACCCCGGTATACCACATCGCTCCAATTCACTCTATTCCTTGCCCTCCTTTCACCCTCCTGCATGTTCAGGCCCCGATCACACAAAATCTTTTTCACTCCATCTTTCCACCTCCAATTTGGTCTCCCTCTTCTCCTCGTTCCCTCCACCTCCGACACATATATCCTCTTGGTCATCTTTCCTCACTCATTCTCTCCATGTGCCCGAACCATTTCAAAACACCCTCTTCTGCTCTCTCAACCACGCTCTTTTTATTTCCACACATCTCTCTTACCCTTACGTTACTTACTCGATCAAACCACCTCACACCACACATTGTCCTCAAACATCTCATTTCCAGCACATCCATCCTCCTGCGCACAACTCTATCCATAGCCCACGCCTCGCAACCGTACAACATTGTTGGAACCACTATTCCTTCAAACGTACCCATTTTTGCTTTCCGAGATAATGTTCTCGACTTCCACACATTCTTCAAGGCTCCCAGAATTTTTGCCCCGTCCCCCACCCTATGATCCACTTCCGCTTCCATGGTTCCATCCACTGCCAGATCCACTCCCAGATATCTAAAACACATCACTTCCTCCAGTTTTTCTCCATTCAAACTCACCTCCCAATTGACTTGACCCTCAACCCTACTGTACCTAATAACCTTGCTCTTATTCACATTTACTCTTAACTTTCTTCTTTCACACACTTTACCCAACTCAGTCACCAGCTTCTGCTGTTTCTGACATGAATCAGCCACCAGCGCTGTATCATCAGCGAACAACAACTTACTCACTTCCCAAGCTCTCTCATCCCCAATAGACTTCATATATATATATATATATATATATATATATATATATATATATATATATATATTTTTGTCGCTGTCTCCCGCGTTTGCGATGTAGCGCAAGGAAACAGACGAAAGAAATGGCCCAACCCACGCCCATACACATGCCTTGATTCAATCCACTGACAGCACGTCAACCCCGGTATACCACATCGCTCCAATTCACTCTATTCTTTGCCCTCCTTTCACCCTCCTGCATGTTCAGGCCCCGATCACACAAAATCTTTTTCACTCCATCTTTCCACCTCCAATTTGGTCTCCCTCTTCTCCCCGTTCCCTCCACCTCCGACATATATATCCTCTTGGTCAATCTTTCCTCACTCATTCTCTCCATGTGACCAAACCATTTCAAAACACCCTCTTCTGCTCTCTCAACCACGCTCTTTTTATTTCCACACAGCTCTCTTACCTTTACGTTACCTACTCGATCAAACCACTTCACACCACACATTGTCCTCAAACATCTTATTTCCAGCACATCCATCCTCCTGCGCACAACTCTATCCATAGTCCACGCCTCGCAACCATACAACATTGTTGGAACCACTATTCCTTCAAACATACACATTTTTGCTCTCCGAGATAATGTTCTCGACTTCCACACATTCTTCAAGGCTCCCAGAATTTTCGCGCCTATATATATATATATATATATATATATATATATATATATATATATATATATATATATATATATATATATATATATATATATATATATGGCGAGGTGGCGATGGAAATGAATAAAGGCAGACAGTGTGAATTGTGTGCATGGGTATATATGTATGTGTCTGTGTGTGTATATATATGTGTATATTGAGATGTATAGGTATGTATATTTGCGTGTTTGGACGTGTGTGTATATACATGTGTATGGGGGTGGGTTGGGCCATTTATTTCGTCTGTCTCCTTGAGCTACCTCGCAAACGCGGGAGACAGCAACAAAGCAAAATGAAAAATAATATATATATATATATATATATATATATATATATATATATATATATATATATATATATATATATATATATATATGTATATATATATATATGTTGCCTCCCACAACATATATATGGTGTGGGAGGCAAGTTGTTAGAAGCAGTGAAAAGTTTTTATCGAGGATGTAAGGCATGTTACGTGTAGGAAGAGAGGAAAGTGATTGGTTCTCAGTGAATATAGGTTTGCGGCAGGGGTGTGTGATGTGTCCATGGTTGTTAAATTTGTTTATGAATGGGGTTGTTAGGGAGGTGAATGCAAGAGTTTCGGAAAGAGGGGCAAGTATGAAGTGTGTTGTGGATGAGAGAGCTTGGGAAGTGAGTCAGTTGTTGTTCGCTGATGATATAGCGGTGGTGGCTGATTCATGTGAAAAACTCTAGAAGCTGGTGACTGAGTTTGGTAAAGTGTGTGAAAGAAGAAAGTTAAGAGTAAATGTGAATAAGAGTAAGGTTATTAGGTACAGTAGGGTTGAGGGTCAAGTCAACTGGGAGGTAAGTTTGAATGGGGAAAAACTGGAGGAAGTAAAGTGTTTTAGATATCTGGGAGTGGATCTGGCAGCGGATGGAACCATGGAAGCGGAAGTGGATCAGAGGGTGGGGGAGGGGGCAAAAATCTTGCGGGCCTTGAAGAATATGTGGAAGTCGAGAACATTATCTCGGAAAGCAAAAATGGGTATGTTTGAAGGAATAGTGGTTCCAACAATTTTGCATGGTTGCGAGGCGTGGGCTATGGATAGAGTTGTGCGCAGGAGGGTGGATGTGCTGGAAATGAGATGTTTGAGGACAATATGTGGTGTGAGGTGGTTTGATCGAGTAAGTAACGTAAGGGTAAGAGAGATGTGTGGAAATAAAAATAGCGTGGTTGAGAGAGCAGAAGAGGGTGTTTTGAAATGGTTTGTGCACATGGAGAGAATGAGTGAGGAAAGATTGACCAAGAGGATATATGTGTCGGAGGTGGAGGGAACGAGGAGAAGTTGGAGACCAAATTGGAGGTGGAAAGATGGAGTGAAAAAGATTTTGTGTGATCGAGGCCTGAACGTGCAGGAGGGTGAAAGGAGGGCAAGGAATAGAGTGAATTGTATCGATGTGGTATACCGGGGTTGACGTGCTGTCAGTGGATTGAATCAGGGCATGTGAAGCGTCTGGGGTAAACCATGGTAAGCTGTGTAGGTATGTATATTTGCGTGTGTGGACGTGTATGTATATACATGTGTATGGGGGTGGGTTGGGCCATTTCTTTCGTCTGTTTCCTTGCGCTACCTCGCAAACGCGGGAGACAGCGACAAAGCAAAAGAAAAAAAGAAATAAATACATATATATATATATATATATATATATATATATATATATATATATATATATATATATATATATATATATATATATATATATATATATATATATTTCTTTCTTTCATATTATTCGCCATTTCCCGCCTCAGCGAGGTAGCGTTAAGAACATAGGACTGGGTCTCTGAGGGAATATCCTCACCCAGCCCCCTTCGCTGTTCCTTCCATTGGAAAAAAGGAAAAAAAGAAAAAAAAAAGGAGAGGGGAAGATTTCCAGCCCCCCGCTCCCTTCGCTTTTAGTCGCGTTATACGATACGCAGGGAATACATGGGCAGTATTCTTTCTCCCCTATCCCCAGGGATATATATATATATATATATATATATATACATATATATATATATATATATATATATATATATATATATATATATATATATATATATATATATATATATATATATTTAATGATACTCTCTCACCCCAGCTCTCATTTGCCCTCTTTTCACCTCTTTCACCTTTCTCTTGATTTTCTGCCACTTTTTTTTATACATCTCCAAATCATCTGCATTATTTCCCTGCAAAAATCGTCTAAGTGCCTCTCTCTTCTCTTTCACTAATAATCTTACTTCTTCATATCGCCACTCACTACCCTTTCTAACCTACCCACCTCCCACGCTTCTCATGCCACAAGCATCTTTTGAGCAAACCATCACTGCTTCCCTAAATACATCCCATTCATCCCCCTCTCCCCTCACCTCCTTTGTTCTCACATTTTTCCATTTAATACTCAGTCTCTCCTGGTGCTTCCTCACACTAGCCTCCTTCCAAAGCTCACTTACTCTCACCATTCTCTTCACACCAACATTCTCGCTTCTTTTCTGAAAACCTCTACAAATCTTCAACTTCGCCTCCACAAGATAATGATCAGACATCCCTCCAGTTGCACCTCTCAGCACACTAATATCCAAAAGTCTCTCTTTCGCGCGCCTGTCAATTAACACGTAATCCAATAACGCTCTCTGGTCATCTATAATACTTACATACGTATATTTATATATATATATCTCACTTTTTAAACCATGTATTCACAATCACCACTCCTTTTTCAGCACATAAATCTACAAGCTCTTCACCATTTCCATTTACGACACTGAACACCCCACGTATACTAATTATTCCCTCAACTGCCACATTATTCACCTTTGCACTTAAATCACCCATCACTATAGCCCGGTCCCGTGCATCAAAACCACTAACACACTCATTCAGCTGCTCCCAAAACACTTCCTTCTCATGATCTTTCTTCTCATGCCCAAGTGCATTTGCACCAGTAATCACCCATCTCTCTCCATCGACTTTCAGTTTTACCCATATCGATCTAGATTATACTTTCTTAATCTCTATCACATACTCCCACCACTCCTGTTTTAGGAGTAGTGCTACTCCTTCCCTTCCTCTTGTCCTCTCACTAACCCCTGAATTTACTCCCAAGACATTCCCAAACCAATCTTCCCCCTTACCCTTGAGCTTCGTTTTACTCACAGCCAAAACATCCAGGTTCCTTTCCGCAAATATACTAATTATTTCTCCTTTTTTCTCGTCTTGGATACATATACAAGCATTTAGACACCCCAATGTGAGCCTTCGAGGAGGATGAGCACTCGCCGCTTAACTCCTTCTGTTTTCCCTTTTAGAAAGTTAAGATACAAGGAGGGGAGGGTTTCTAGCCCCCCGCTCCCGTACCCTTTAGTCTCCCTCTACGACACGTGAGGAATGCGTGGATAGTATTCTTTATCCCCTATCCCCAGGGTGAAGGCATGTTCAGAGCATCAGATTGGGGAAGAGCAGTCTGGTTTCAGAAGTGGTAGAGGATGTGGGGATCAGGTGTTTGCTTTGAAGAATGTATGTGAGAAATACTTAGAAAAGCAAATGGATTTGTATGTAGCATTTATGGATCTGGAGAAGGCATACGATAGATTTGATAGAGATGCTCTGTGGAAGGTATTAAGAATATATGGTGTGGGAGGCAAGTTGTTAGCAGCAGTGAAAAGTTTTTATCGAGATATAAGGTATGTGTACGTGTAGGAAGAGAGGAAAGTGATTGGTTCTCAGTGAGTGTAGGTTTGCGGCAGGGGTGTGATGTCTCCATGGTTGTTTAATTTATTTATGGATTGGGTTGTTTGGGAGGTGAATGCAAGAGTTTTGGAAAGAGGGGCAAATATGCAATCCGTTGTAGATGAGAGAGCTTGGGAAGTGAGTCAGTTGTTGTTCGCTGATGATACAGCGCTGGTGGCTGATTCATGTGAGAAACTGCAGAAGCTGGTGACTGAGTTTGGTAAAGTGTGTGAAAGAAGAAAGTTGAGAGTAAATGTGAATAAGAGCAAGGTTATTAGGTTCAGTAGGGTTGAGAGTCAAGTCAATAGGGAGGTAAGCTTGATTGGAGAAAAACTGGAGGAAGTAAAGTGTTTTAGATATCTGGGATTGTTTTTGGCAGCGGATGGAACCATGGAAGCGGAAGTGAACCATAGGTTGGGGGAGGGGGTGAGAATTCTGGGAGCCTTGAAGAATGTGTGGAAGTCGAGAACATTATCTTCGAAAGCAAAAATGGGTATGTTTGAAGGAATAGTGGTTCCAACAATGTTGTATGGTTGCGAGGCGTGGGATATGGATAGAGTTGTGCGCAGGAGGGTAGATGTGGTAGAAATGAGATATTTGAGGACAATGTGTGGTGTGAGGTGGTTTCATCGAGTAAGTAATAATAGGGTAAGAGAAATGTGTGGTTATGAGAGAGCAGAAGAGGGTGTTTTGAAATGGTTTGGTCACGTGGAGAGATAGAGTGAAGAGAGATTGACGAAGAGGATATATATGTTAGAGATGGAGGGAACAAGGAGAAGTGGGAGACCAAATTGGAGGTGGAAAGATGGAGTGAAGAATAATTTCAGTGATTCAGTGATATATATATATATATATATATATATATATATATATATATATATATATATATAGATATATATATATATATATATATATATATATATATATATATATATATATATATATATATATATATATATATATATATATATATATATATATATATATATATATATATATATATATATATATATATATATATATATATATATATTAAATGTGAATAAGAGCAAGGTTATTAGGTACAGTAGGGTTGAGGGTCAAGTCAATTGGGAGGTGAGTTTGAATGGAGAAAAACTGGAGGAAGTGAAGTGTTTTAGATATCTGGGAGTGGATCTGGCAGCGGATGGAACCATGGAAGCGGAAGTGGATCATTGGGTGGGGGACGGGGCGAGAATTTTGGGAGCCTTGAAAAATGTGTGGAAGTCGAGAACATTATCTCGGAAAGCAAAAATGGGTATGTTTGAGGGAATAGTGGTTCCAACAATGTTGTATGGTTGCGAGGCGTGGGCTATGGATAGAGATGTGCGCAGGAGGATGGATGTGCTGGAAATGAGATGTTTGAGGACAATGTGTGGTGTGAGGTGGTTTGATCGAGTAAGTAACGTAAGGGTGAGAGAGATGTGTGGAAATAAAAAGAGCGTGGTTGAGAGAGCAGAAGAGGGTGTTTTGAAATGGTTTGGGCACATGGAGAGAATGAGTGAGGAGAGATTGACCAAGAGGATATATGTGTCGGAGGTGGAGGGAACGAGGAGAAGAGGGAGACCAAATTGGAGGTGGAAAGATGGAGTGAAAAAGATTTTGTGTGATCGGGGCCTGAACATGCAGGAGGGTGAAAGGAGGGCAAAAAATAGAGTGAATTGGAGTCATGTGGTATACAGGGGTTGACGTGCTGTCAGTGGATTGAAGCAAGGCATGTGAAGCGTCTGGGGTAAACCATGGAAAGCTGTGTAGGTATGTATATTTGCGTGTGTGGACGTGTGTATGTACATGTGTATGGGGGGGGGGGGTTGGGCCATTTCTTTCGTCTGTTTCCTTGCGCTACCTCGCAAACGCGGGAGACAGCGACAAAGTATAAAAAAAAAAAAAAAAAAAAAAAAAAAAAAAAAAAATATATATATATATATATATATTTATATATATATATATATATATATATATATATATATATATATATATATATATTTTTTTTTTTTTTTTTTTTTTTATACTTTGTCGCTGTCTCCCGCGTCTATATATATATATATATATATATATATATATATATATATATTTTATATATATATATATATATATATATATATATATTTTATATATATATATATATATATATATATATATATATATATATATATATATATATATATATATATAAAAAGATGTTCTGGAAGGAGGTAAATAGGGTGCGTAAGACAAGGGAGCAAATGGGAACTTCAGTGAAGGGCGTAAATGGGGAGGTGATAACAAGTAGTGGTGATGTGAGAAGGAGATGGAATGAGTATTTTGAAGGTTTGTTGAATGTGTCTGATGACAGAGTGGCAGATATAGGGTGTTTTGGTCGAGGTGGTGTGCAAAGTGAGAGGGTTAGGGAAAATGATTTGGTAAACAGAGAAGAGGTAGTAAAAGCTTTGCGGAAGATGAAAGCCGGCAAGGCAGCAGGTTTGGATGGTATTGCAGTGGAATTTATTAAAAAAGGGGGTGACTGTATTGTTGACTGGTTGGTAAGGTTATTTAATGTATGTATGACTCATGGTGAGGTGCCTGAGGATTGGCGGAATGCGTGCATAGTGCCATTGTACAAAGGCAAAGGGGATAAGAGTGAGTGCTCAAATTACAGAGGTATAAGTTTGTTGAGTATTCCTGGTAAATTATATGGGAGGGTATTGATTGAGAGGGTGAAGGCATGTACAGAGCATCAGATTGGGGAAGAGCAGTGCGGTTTCAGAAGTGGTAGAGGATGTGTGGATCAGGTGTTTGCTTTGAAGAATGTATGTGAGAAATACTTAGAAAAGCAAATGGATTTGTATGTAGCATTTATGGATCTGGAGAAGGCATATGATAGAGTTGATAGAGATGCTCTGTGGAAGGTATTAAGAATATATGGTGTGGGAGGCAAGTTGTTAGAAGCAGTGAAAAGTTTTTATCGAGGATGTAAGGCATGTGTACGTGTAGGAAGAGAGGAAAGTGATTGGTTCTCAGTGAATGTAGGTTTGCGGCAGGGGTGTGTGATGTCTCCATGGTTGTTTAATTTGTTTATGGATGGGGTTGTTAGGGAGGTAAATGCAAGAGTCCTGGAAAGAGGGGCAAGTATGAAGTCTGTTGGGGATGAGAGAGCTTGGGAAGTAAGTCAGTTGTTGTTCGCTGATGATACAGCGCTGGTGGCTGATTCATGTGAGAAACTGCAGAAGCTGGTGACTGAGTTTGGTAAAGTGTGTGGAAGAAGAAAGTTAAGAGTAAATGTGAATAAGAGCAAGGTTATTAGGTACAGTAGGGTTGAGGGTCAAGTCAATTGGGAGGTGAGTTTGAATGGAGAAAAACTGGAGGAAGTGAAGTGTTTTAGATATCTGGGAGTGGATCTGTCAGCGGATGGAACCATGGAAGCGGAAGTGGATCATAGGGTGGGGGAGGGGGCGAAAATTTTGGGAGCCTTGAAAAATGTGTGGAAGTCGAGAACATTATCTCGGAAAGCAAAAATGGGTATGTTTGAAGGAATAGTGGTTCCAACAATGTTGTATGGTTGCGAGGCATGGGCTATGGATAGAGTTGTGCGCAGGAGGATGGATGTGCTGGAAATGAGATGTTTGAGGACAATGTGTGGTGTGAGGTGGTTTGATCGAGTAAGTAACGTAAGGGTAAGAGAGATGTGTGGAAATAAAAAGAGCGTGGTTGAGAGAGCAGAAGAGGGTGTTTTGAAATGGTTTGGGCACATGGAGAGAATGAGTGAGGAAAGATTGACCAAGAGGATATATGTGTCGGAGGTGGAGGGAACGAGGAGAAGAGGGAGACCAAATTGGAGGTGGAAAGATGGAGTGAAAAAGATTTTGTGTGATCGGGGCCTGAACATGCAGGAGGGTGAAAGGAGGGCAAGGAATAGAGTGAATTGGAGTCATGTGGTATACAGGGGTTGACGTGCTGTCAGTGGAGTGAATCAAGGCATGTGAAGCGTCTGGGGTAAACCATGGAAAGCTGTGTAGGTATGTATATTTGCGTGTGTGGACGTGTGTATGTACATGTGTATGGGGGGGGGTTGGGCCATTTCTTTCGTCTGTTTCCTTGCGCTACCTCGCAAACGCGGGAGACAACGACAAAGTATAAAAAAAAAAAAAAAAAAATATATATATATATATATATATATATATATATATATATATATATATATATATATATATATATATATATATATATATATATATATATATATATATATATCACCAGTTCTTTTGCAGCACACAAATCTACAAGCTCTTCACCCTTTCCAATTACAACACTGAACACCCCATGTAAACCAATAATTCCCTCAACTGTCATATGACTCACCTTTCCATTCAAATCACCCATCACTATAACCCGGTTTCGTGCATCAAAACTACTAACACACTTTCACAACTTCTCTCAAAACACTTGCCTCTCATGATCTTTCTTCTCGTGCTCAGGTGAATGGCACCAATAATCACCCATCTCTCCCCATCCACTTTCAGTTTTACCCGTATCAATCTAGTTTACTTTCCTGCACTCTATCACATTCTCCCACCACTCCTGTTTCAGGATCAGTGCTACTCCTTCCCTTGCTATTGTCCTCTCACCAACACCTGACTTTACTCGCAAGACGTTTTCAAGCCACTCGTCCCCTTTACCCTTGAGCTTCGTTTCACTCTGAGCCAAATGAACCAGGTTCCTTTCCTCAAATTTGCTTCCTACCTTTCCTTTTTTTCTCATCTTGGTCACCTCTACACACATTTAGACACCCCAATCTGAGCCTTCGATGAGGATGAGCACTCCACGCGTGATTCCTTCTGTTTCCCCCTTTCGAACGTTAAAATACAGGATTGAAAGGTTTCTAGCTTATCGCTCCCGTCCCCTTTAGTCGCCTTCTACGACAAGTGGGGAATGCGTGGGAAGTATTATTTCTCTCGTCCCCTTGTGACTGGGAATACCTGGTTTAAAAAGAGAGATATACATAAGTATGCATATATAAATACGAGAGATGGCCAGATTGCGTTTTTGGATTACGTGTTAATTGATAGGCGCGTGAGAGAGAAAGTTTTGAATGTTTGGGTGAAGAGTGGTGAGAGTAAGTGAGCTTGGGAAGGAGCCTTGTGTGATGAAGTACCAAGTGGGACTAAGTGCAGAATAGAAAAAGGTGAGAGCAAAGGACGTAAGTGGAGTTAGGGAGGAATGGGATATATTTTGGAAAGCAGTAATGGCTTGCGCAATAGATGCTTCTGGAATGAGAAGCGTGGGAAGTGGGCAGATTAGAAAGGGTAGCGAGTAGTGAGATGAAGAAGTAAGATTGTAAGTGAAAGAGAAGCTAGAGGCATTTGGACGAGTTTTGCTGGGAATAGTGCAAATGACTTGGAGATGCACAAAAGAAAGACAGGAAGTCAAGAGAAAGGTGCAAGATGTGAAAAAGGGGGTAAATGAGAGTTGGGATGAGAGAGTATCATCAAATTTTAGTGAGAATAAAACGGTGTTTTGGATATAGGTAAATAAAGTGTCCAAGGCAAGAGAGCAGATAACACATCAGTGAAGGGGGCTAATGGGAATGTAATAACAAGTACTGGTGATGTGAGAAGGAGATGGAGTGATTATTTTGAGTGTTTGTTGAATGTGTTAGATGATAGTGTGGCAGATATAGGGTTTTTGGTCGAGGCGGTGTGCGATGTGAGAGGGTCTGGGAGAATGAATTGATAAATAGAGAAGAGGTAGTGAAAGCTTTGTGGTAGACGAAAGCCGGCAAGGCGAAAGGTTTGGATGGTATTGCAGTGGAATTTATTAAAAAAGGGGGTGACTGTGTTGTTCACTGGATGGTGAGGATATTCAATGTATGTATGGCTCATGGTGAAGTACCCGAGGATTGGCGGAATGCATGCATAGTGCCATTGTACAAAGGCAAAGGGGATATAGGTGAGTGTTCAAATTACAGAGGAATACGTTTGTTGAGTATTCCTGGGAAATTATATGGGAGGCTATTGATTGAGACGGTGAAAGCATGTAAAGAACATGAGATTACGGAAGAGCAGTGTGGTTTCAGAAGTGGTAGAGTATGTGTGGATCAGGTGTTTGCTTTGAAAAATGTATGGGAGAAATAGAAAAAAAAATGTATTTGTATGTTGCGCTTATGGATCTGGAGGAGGCATATGATACAGTTGATAGAGATGATCTGTGGAAGGTATTAAGAGTATATGGTGTGGGAGGCAAGTTGCTATAAGCAGTGAAAAGTATTTATCGAGGATGTAAGGCATGTGTGCGAGCAGGAAGAGAGGAGAGTGACTGGTTTCCAGTGAATGTCGGTTTGTGCTAGGGTTGTGTGATGTCTCCATGGCTGTTTAGTTAGTTTATGGATGGGGTTGTTAGATAGATAAATACGAGAGTTTTGGAGAGGGGCAAGTATGCAGTCTGTTGTGGATGAAGGGGCTAGGGAAGTGAGTCAGTTGTTGTTCGCTGATGATACAGCGCATGGTAGCTGATTCGGGTGAGAAACTGCAAAAGCTGGTGACTGAGTTTGGTAAAGTGTGTGAAAGAAGAAAGCTGAGAGTAAATGCGAATACGAGGATGGTTACTAGGTACCTTAGAGATGACAGTCAAGTTAATTGGGAGGTAAGTTCGAATGGAGAAAAATTGGAGGAATTGAAGTGCTTTAGATATAAGGGAGTTTTCTTAACAGCGGATGGAACCGCGGAAGTGGAAATGAGTCACAGGATGGGGGAGGAGGCGAACATTGAGGAATGTGTGGAAGGCAGGAACATTATCTCGGAAAGGAAAAATGGGTGTTTGAAGGAATAATGGTTCCAACAATGTTGTATGGTTCCGAGGCGTTTACTATAGATAGAGTTGTGCGGAGGAAGGTGAGAGCGTTAGAAATGAGATGTTTGAGGACTATATTTGGTATGAGGTGGTTTGATTGAGTAAGTAATAAAAGGGTAGGAAAAATGTTTGGTAACAAAAAGAGTGTGATTAAGAGAGCAGAGGAGGGTGTATTGAAATGGTTTGGTCACATGGAGAGTGTGAGTGAGGAAAGGTTGACCAAGAGGACATATGTGTCAGAGGTGGAGGGATTGGAGAAGTGGGAAATGTAATTGGAGGTGGAAGGATGGAATAAAAAAGATTTTGAACGATCGGGGGTCTGAACTTACAGGAAGGTGAAAGGCGTGGAAGGAATAAAGTGAATTGGAACGATGTGGTATACCACGGTCGACGTCCTGCCAACGAATTGAACCAGGGTGTGTGAAGCGTCTGGGGTAAACCATGTAGCTGTGGTTTCGGTGCATTACAAATGACAGCTAGAAACTAAGTGTGAACGAATGTGGCCTTTGTTGTCTTTTCCGAGCCCTGCCTCGCGCGCTCACGTGGGGAGGGCGAAGCCATTTCATGCGTGGTTGGGTGGCGGCGGAAATGGATGTAGGCAGCATGTATGAATATGTACATATATATATATATATATATATATATATATATATATATATATATATATATATATATATATATATATATATATATATATATATATATATATATATATATATATATATGTCTATGTATGTATATGTATGTATACCTTGAAATGTATGGGTAGGTACGTATATGTCCATGTATGGGCGTCTATGTATTTACATGTGTATGTGGATGTTTTGGGCCATTCTTTCGTCTGTTTCTTTGCGCTACCTCGCTAACGCGGGAAAAAGCGACAAACTACACACACACACACATATATATATATATATATATATATATATATATATATATATATATATATATATATATATATATATATATATATATATATATATTCTTTTTATTTTGCCTTGTCGCTGTCTCCCGCGTTTGCGAGGTAGCGCAAGGAAACAGACGAAAGAAATGGCCCAAACCACCCCCATGCACATGTATATACATACACGTCCACACACGCAAATATACATACCTATACATCTCAATGTACACATATATATACACACACATACACATACATATATACTCATGCACACAATTCACACTGTCTGCCTTTATTCATTCCCATCGCCACCTCGCCACACATGGAATAACATCCCCCTCCCCCCTCATATGTGCGAGGTAGCGCTAGGAAAAGACAACAAAGGCCCCATTCGTTCACACTCAGTCTCAAGCTGTCATGCAATAATGCCCGAAACCAACTCCCTTTCCACATCCAGGCCCCACACAACTTTCCATGGTTTACACCAGACGCTTCACATTCCCTGATTCAATCCACTGACAGCATGTCAACCCCAGTATACCATATCGATCCAATTCACGCTGTTCCTTGCCCGCCTTTCACCCTCCTGCATGTTCAGGCCCCGATCACTCAAAATCTCTTTCACTCCATCTTTCCACCTCCGATTTGGTCTCCCACTTCTACTCGTTCCCTCCACCTCCGACACATATATCCTCTTGGTCAATCTATCCTCACTCATTCTCTCCATGTGCCCAAAACATTTCAAAACACCCTCTTCTGCTCTCTCAACCACGCTCTTTTTATTTCCACACATCTCTCTTACCCTTACATTACTTACTCGATCAAACCACCTCACACCACATATTGTCCTCAAACATCTCATTTCCAGCACATCCACCCTCCTGCGCACAACTCTATCCATAGCCCACGCCTCGCAACCATACAACATTGTTGGAACCACTATTCCTTCAAACATACCCATTTTTGCTTTCTGAGATAATGTTCTAGACTTCCACACATTCTTCAAGGTTCCCTGGATTTTCGCCCCCTCCCCGACCCTATGATTCACTTCCGCTTCCATGGTTCCATCCGCTGCCAGATCCACTTCCAGATATCTAAAATACTTTACTTGCTCAAGTTTTTCTCCATTC
>NC_092228.1:36187608-36193585 GCF_036320965.1 Panulirus ornatus | reverse complement strand
CCGCTGCCAGATCCACTCCCAGATACCCAAAACATTTCACCTCCTCCAGCCCCTCTCCACTCAAACTCACCCCCCAATTGACCCGACCCCCAACCCCACTGCACCCAACAACCTTGCTCCCATTCACACCCACTCCCAACTCTCCCCCCTCACACACCCCACCAAACTCAGTCACCAGCCCCCGCAGCCCCCCACACGAATCAGCCACCAGCGCTGCATCACCAGCGAACAACAACTGACTCACCTCCCAAGCTCCCTCATCCCCAACAGACCCCACCCTCGCCCCTCCCTCCAAAACTCCCGCATCCACCTCCCCAACAACCCCACCCACAAACAAACCATCAACCACGGAGACACCACACACCCCCGCCGCAAACCTACACTCACTTTATATGTATATATATATATATATACATATATTTTCTATTATCAATATTATACTTAATTGCTGTTTCCCATATATATACATACATATATATATATATATATATATATATATATATATATATATATATATATATATATATATATATATATATATATATATATATATATATATATATATATAAAGTTATAAGGTACATAGTATGTATGTTGAGTATTCCTTTAAATTTATATGGAATGGTATTCATTTAGAGGATGAAGGCATGTACAGAGCATCTGGCTGGGGAAGAGCAGTGTGGTTTCAGAAGTGGTTGAGGATGTGTGGATCAGGTGTTTCCTTTGAAATATGTACGTGAGAATGGTTTAGAAAAGCGAATGGATTTTGTATATAGTATTTATGAATCTGAAGAAGGCATATGATAAATTTGATGAGATGCTCTGTGGAAGTAATTAAGAATATATGGTATGGGAGGTAAGATATTAGAAGTTAAATGTTTTTATCGAGTATATAAGGTATGTGTATATGTAGGAAGAGAGGAAAGTGATTCGTTTTCAGTGAATGTTGGTTTGCGTCAGGGGTGAGTGTTGTCTCCTTTGTTATTTAAATTGTTTATAGATGGGGTTGTTAGGAAGATGAATGAGAGTTTTGGAAAGAGGGGTAAGTATGCAATCTGTTGTGGATGAGAGATTTTGGTGAGTCAGTTGTTGTTCGCTGATGATACAGCGCTGGTGGCTGAATCGGGTGAGAAACTGCAGAAGCTGGTGACTGAGTTTTGTAAAGTGAGTGAATGAAGAAACCTGCAAATAAATGTGAATACGAGCACGGTTATTTGGTACAGTAGGGTTGAGGGACAATTCAATTGTGAGGTAAGTTTGAAATGAAAAAAGCTGGAGGAAGTGAAGTGTTTTAGATATGTGCGCGAGGTAGCGCTAGGAAAAGACAACAAAGGCCACGTTCGTTCACACTTAGTCTTTATCTGTCAAATATGATGCACCGAAACCACAGCTCCCTTTCCATATCCAGGCCCCACAAATCTTTCCAAGCTTTACCCCAGACGCTTCCCATGCCCTGGTCCAATACATTGACAGCACGTCGATCCAGGTATACCACATCGTTCCACTTCACTCTATTCCTTGCACGCCTTTCACCCTCCTTCGTGTTCACGCCTCGATCACTCAAAATCTTTTTCTCTCCATCTTTCCACTTCCAATTAGCTCTCCCACTTCTCCTCGCTCACTCCAGCTCTGACATATATATCTTCTCTGTCAATCTCTCCTCACTCATCTCTCCACGTCACCAAACCATTTCAAAACACACTCTTCTGCTTTCTCAACCACACTCTTTTTATTACCACACATCTCCCTTACTCTATCAAATCACCTCACACCACATATTGTCCTTTATCATCTCATTTCCAGCACATCCACCCTCCTCCGCACAAATCTATCTATAGCTCGCGCCTTGCAATCATATAATATTGTTGGAACCACTATCCTTCAAACGTACCTATTTTTGCTTTCCAAGATAACTTTCTCGACTTCCACACATATTTCAACGTTCCCAGAACTTTAGCCCCCTCCCCCAACCTATGATTCACTTCCGCTTCCATGGTTCACTCTGCTGCCAAATCCACTCCCAGATTTGGCTTCACTTCCCCCAGCTTTTCTCCATTCAGATTTACCTCCCAATTGACTTCTCCCTCAACCCTACTGTACGTAATAACTTTGCTCCTCTTCACATTTAATCTCAGCTTTCTTCTTTCACACACTTTACCAAACTTAGTCACCAGCTTCTGCAGTTTTTCACCCTAATCAGCCACCAGCGCTGTATCATCAACGAACAACAACGGACTCACTTCCCAAGCTCTCTCATCCACAAAACACTCCAGACTTGCTTCTCTTTCCAGAACTCTTCACTCACCACCCTAACAATCACATCCATAAACAAATTGAACAATCATGGGGACATAACACACCCCTGCCGCAAGCCAACATTCACTGATAACCAATCCCTTTCCTCTCTTCCTACACGTACATATGCCTTACATCCTCGATAAAAACATTTCACTGCTTCTGACAACTTGCCTCCCTCACCATATATTCGTAATACCTTCCACAGATCATCTCTATCAACTCTATCATACGCCTTCTCCAGATCCTTAAATGTTACATACAAATCCATTTGCTTTTCTAAATATTTCTCAAATGCATTTTTCAAAGCAAACACCTGGTCCACACATCCTCTACCACCTACGAAACCACACTGCTCTTCCCCAATATGATGCTCTGTACATGCTTTCACCCTCTCAATGAAAACCCTCCCATATAATTTACCAGGAATACTCAACAGACTTATACCTCTGCAATTTGAGTACTCACTCTTATCCCCTTTGCCGTTGTACAATGGCGCTATGCAAGCATTCCGCCAGTCCTCAGGCACCTCACCATGAGTCATATGTACATTAAATAACCTTACCAATCAGTCAACAATACAGTCACTCCCTTTTTTGATGAATTCTTCTGCAATACCATCCAAATAAGCTGCCTTGCTGGCTTTCATTTTCCGGAAAGCTTTTACCACCTCTTCACTGTTTACCAAATCCCTCTCTCTAACACTCTCACTTTGCACCCCACCTCAACCAAAACATCCTGTATCTGCCACTCTATCATCAAACACATTCAACAAACCTTCAAAATACTCACTCCATCTCCTTCTCACATCATCACTACTTCTTATCACCTCCCCATTAGCCCCCTTCACTGATGTTCCCATTTGTTACCTTATCTTGCGCACTTTATTTATCTCCTTCCAAAATATCTTTTTATTCTCCCTATAATTTAATGATACTCTCTCTCCCCAACTCTCATTTGCACTCTTTTTCGCCTCTTGCACCTTTCTCTTGACCTCCTGCCTCTTTCTTTTATATATCTCCCTGTCATTTGAATTATTTCCTTGCAAAAATTGTCCAAATACCTGACTCTTCTCTTTCACTAGTAATCTTAGTTCTTCATCATATCACTCACCACCCTTTTTAATCTGCCCACCTCCCAGTCTTCTCATCCCACAAGCATATTTTGTGCAAGCCATCACTGCTTCCCTGAATACATCCCATTAATCCCCCACACCCCTTACGTACTTTGTTCTCACCTCTTTCCATTCTGTACTCAGTCTCTCCTGGCACTTCCTCACAAAAGTCTTCTTCCCAAGCTCACTTACCTTTACCACTCATTTTACCCCAATATTCTCTCTTCTTTTCTGAAAACATCTACAAATCTTAACCTTCGCTCTAAAAGATAATGATCAGACATACCTCTAGTTGCACTACTCAGCACATTTACATCCAAGTCTTTCTTTCGCGCGCGTATCAATTAACACGTATTCCAATAACGCTCTCTGGCCATCTCTCCTACTTACATACGTATACTTACATTTATCTCTCTTTTTATACCAGGTATTCCCAATCACCACATCTTTTCAGCACATAAACCTACAAGCGCTTCACCATTTCAATTTACAACACTGAACACCCCATGTACACCAACCTTCCCTCAACTGCCACATTTCCTTTGCATTCAAATCACCCATCACTATAACCCGGTCTCGTGCATCAAAACTACTAACACACTCACTCAAATGCTCCAAAAACACTTGCTTCTCATGATCTTTCTTCTCATGCATATGCCCATATGCACCAATAGTCACCCATCTTTCTCCATACACTTTCAGTTTTACCCATATCTTACATTTTCTTACACTATATCACGTACTCCCACCACTCCTGTTTCAAGGGTAGTGCTACTCCTTCCCTTGCTCTTGTCCTCGCACTAACCCCTGACTTTACTCCCAAGACATTTCCAAACCACTCTTCCCCTTTACACTTGAGCTTTGTTTCACTGAGAGCCAAAACATCCAGGTTCTTTTCTTCAAACATACTACCAATCTTTCCATTTTTTTCATCTTGATTACATCCAGACACATTTAGACACCCCGATCTGAGCCTTCCCGTGACTCCTTCTGTTTTCCCGTTTAGAAAGTTGAAATACAAGGAGGGAGAGTTTCTAGCCCTCCGCTCCCGTCCCAGCGGCAAAGCAAAATGAATAGAAAAAAAAAAAAAAAAAAAAAATATATACATATATATATATATATATATATATATATATATATATATATATATATATATATATATATATATATATATATATATATATATATATATATATATATATATATATATATATATATAGATATATATATTCTATTTATTTTGCTTTGTCGTTGTCTCATGCGTTAGCGAGGTAGCGCAAGGAAACGGACGAAAAAATGGCCCAACCCACCCACATGCACATGTATATACATACACGTCCACATATGCAAATATACATACCAATGCATCTCAACGTATACATTAATATACACGCACAGCATATACATACATACACATGTATATAATTCATACTGTCTGCCTTTATTCATCCCCACAGCCACACATGAAATATCCAGTCCCTCCCCCCTCATGTGCGCGAGATAGCGTTAGGAAAAGACAACAAAGGCCACACTCATTCACACTCTGTCTCTAACTGTCATGCAATAATGCAACGAAACCACAGCTCCCTTTCCACATCCAGGCCCCACAAAAAATTCAATAGTTTACCCTAAAAGCATCACATGCCCTCCATCAATCTATTGATAGCACGTCGACCCCGGTATACCATATCGTTTCAATTTACTCTATTCCTTGCACGCCTTTCACCCGACTGCATGTTCAGGCCCCATCATCAAAATTTTTTTCACTCCATCTTTCTACTTCCAATTTGTCCTCCCACTTCTCCCGGTTCCCTATACCTCTGACACATATATCCTCATGGTCAATCTTTCCTCACTCATTCTCTCCATGTGACTAAACCATTTCAAAACACCCTCTTCTGCTCTCTCAACCACACTCTATTTATTACCACACATCTCTCTTACCCTATTATTACTTTCTCGATCAAACCAATTCACACCAGATATTGTCCTCAAACATCTTATTTCCAGCACATCCACCCTCCTCCACATCTCGCAACCATATAACATTGTTGGAACCACTATTCCTTTGAACATACACATTTTTGCTTTCCGGGACACTTTTGTCGATTTCCATACATTCTTAAACGCTTCCAGAACTTTCGAACTCTTCCCCACCCTATGACTCAATTCCGCTTACATGGTTCTATCCGTTGCCAAAGCCACTCCCATATATCTAAAACACTTCACTTCCTCCAGTTTTTCTTAATTTAAACTTACCTTAATCAACCTTGCTGTACCTAAGAACCTTGCTCTTATTCACATTTACTATCAGCATTCATCTTTCACACATTTTAACGTACTCAGTCACCAGCTTCTGCAGCTCCTCACCCGAATCAGCCACCAGCGGTGTACAATCAGCGAACAACATCGAAGTCACTTTCGAAGCTTACTCATCGACAACAGACTGCATACTTGCATATATATATATATATATATATATATATATATATATATATATATATATATATATATATATATATATATATATATATATATAAATATATATATATATATATATATATATAT
>NC_092228.1:36086669-36187508 GCF_036320965.1 Panulirus ornatus | reverse complement strand
CCACTGTACAAAGGCAAAGGGGATAAGAGTGAGTGCTCAGATTACCGAGGTATAAGGTTTGTTGAGTATTCTGGTAAATTATATGGGAGGGTATTGATTGAGAGGGTGAAGGCATGTACAGAGCATCAGATTGGGGAAGAGCAGTGTGGTTTCAGAAGTGGTAGAGGATGTGTGGATTAGGTGTTTGCTTTGAAAAATATATGTGAGAAATACTTAGAAAAACAAATGGATTTGTATGTAGCATTTATGGATCTGGAGAAGGCATATGATAGAGTTGATAGAGATGCTCTGTGGAAGGTTTTAAGAATATATGGTGTGGGATGCAAGTTGTTAGAAGCAGTGAAAAGTTTTTATCGAGGATGTAAGGCATGTGTACGTGTAGGAAGAGAGGAAAGTGATTGGTTCTCAGTGAATGTAGGTTTGCGGCATTGGTGTGTGATGTCTCCATGGTTGTTTAATTCTTTTTGGATAGGGTTGTTAGGGAGGTGAATGCAAGAGTTTTGGAAAGAGGGGCAAGTATGCAGTCTGTTGTGGATGAGAGAGCTTGGGAAGTGGGTTAGTTGTTGTTCGCTGATGATACAGCGATAGTGGCTGATTCATGTAAGAACTGCAGAAGCTGGTGACTGAGTTTGGTAAAGTGTGTGAAAGAAGAAAGTTAAGAGTAAATGTGAATAAGAGCAAGGTTATTAGGTCCAGTAGGGTTGAGGGTCAATTCAATTTTGAGTTAAGTTTGAATGGAGAAAAACTGGAGGAAGTAAAGTGTTTTATATATATGGGAGTGGATCTGGCAGCGGATGGAACCCTGGAAGCAGAAGTGAATCATAGGATGGGGGAGGGGGCGAAAATTCTGGGAGCATTGAAGAATATTTCGAAGTCGAGAACATTATCTCGGAAAGCAAAAATGGGTATGTTTGAAGGAATAGTGGTTCCAACAATGTTGTATGGTTGCGAGGCGTAGGCTATGGATACAGTTCTGCGCAGGATGGTGGATGTGCTGGAAATGAGATGTTTGAGGACAATATATGGTGTGGGGTGGTTTGATCGAGTAAGTAACGTAAGGGTAAGAGAGATGTGTGGAAATAAAAAGACCGTGGTTGAGAGAGCAGAAGAGAGTTTTTTGAAATGGTTGGGCACATGGAGAGAATGAGTGAGGAAAGATTGACCAAGAGGATATATGTGTCGGAGGTGGAGGGAACGACTAGAAGTGGGAGACCAAATTGGAGGTGGAAAGATGGAGTGAAAAAGATTTTGTGTGATCGGGGCCTGAACATGCAGGAGGGTGAAAGGAGGGTAAGGAATAGAGTGAATTGGATCGATGTGGTATACCGGGGTTGACGTGCTGTCAGTGGATTGAATCAGGGCATGTGAAGCGTTTGGGGTAAACCATGGAAAGCTGTGTAGTTATGTATATTTGCGCGTGTGGACGTATGTATATACATGTGTATGGGGGTGGGTTGGGCCATTTCTTTCGTTTGTTTCCTTGAGCTACCTCGCAAACGCGGGAGACAGCGACAAAGCAAAAAAAAAAAAAGAAAAAAATATATATATATATAAATATATATATATATATTTATATATATATATATATATATATATATACATATATATATACATATATATACATATATATATATATATATATATATATATATATATAATATATTTATTCATATACATATTATGTTTATCTATTTACTTTCCTTTGTTGCTGTCTCCCGGGTTAGCGAGGTAGCGCAAGGAAACGAACTAAAGAATCTCAACCCCCCTCATACACATGTATAATCATACACGTCCACACACGCAAATATACATACTTATACATCTCAACGATACATATATATACACACATAGACATATACTTATATACACATGCACATAATTCATACTCTCTGCCTTTATTCATTCTCATCGCCACCCCGCCACAGATGAAATAAAATATCCCTCCCCCCTTATGTGTGAGAGGTAGCGCTAGGAAAAGACAACAAAGGCCAAATTCGTTCACACTCAGTCTCTAGCTGTCAAATAAGAATGCACCGAAACCACACCTCCCTTCCCACATCAAGAACTTTCCATGGTTTACCCCAGACACTTCACATACCCCGGTTCAATCCATTCACAGCACGTCGACCCCAGTATACCACATCGTTCTAATTCACTCTATTCCTTCCACGCCTTTCACCCTCCTTCTGCTCTCTCAACCACACTGTTTTTATTACCAAACGTCTCTCTTGCCCTATCATTAATTTCCCGATTAAGCCACCTCACACCACATATTGTCCTCAAACATCTCATTTCCATCACATACACCCTCCTCCACACAACTCTATCTATAGCCCACGCCTCAGAACCATATAACATTGTTTGAACCTCTATTCCTTCAAATATACCCATTCTTGCTTTTCGAGATAATGTTCTAGACTTCCATACATTCTTCAACGCTCCCAAAACTTTCGCCCCCTTCCCCACCCTATGATTCACTTCTGCTTCCATGGTTCCATCCGCTGCCAGATCCACTCCCAGATATCTAAAACACTTCACTTCCTCCAGTTTTTCTCCGTTCAAACTTACCTCCCAAATGACTTGTCCCTTAGCCCTATCGTACCTTAAAAGCTTGCTCTAATTCACATTTACTCTTAGCTTTCTTCTTTCACACGAATCAGCCAACAGCGATGTATCATCAGGGAACAACAATTGACTTACCTCTCAGGCTCTCTCATCGACAACAAACTGCGTACTTGCTCCTCATTCCAAAACTCTTGCATTCCCCTCCCTAACAACCGTATCCACAAACAAATTAAACAACCATGAGGATATCACACACACCAGTAGCAAAACTACATTTACTGAGAACCAATCACTTTCCTCTCTTCCTACACGTAAACATGCCTTATATCCTCGATAAAAACCTTTCACTGCTTGTAACAACTTGCCTCCCACACCATATATTCTTAAAACCTTCCACAGAGTATCTCTATCAACTCTATTATATACCTTCTCCAGATCCATAAATTCTACATACAAATCCATTTGCTTTTTTAAGTATTTCTCAAATACATTTTTCAGAGTAAACACATGATCCATACATCCTCAACCACTTCTGAACCCACACTGCTCTTCCCCAATCTGATGCTCTGTATATGCCTTCACACTCTTAATCAATAACCTCCCATATAATTTACCAGGAATACTCAACAAACTTATACCTCTGTAAATTGAGCACTCACTTTTATCCCCTTTCCCTTTGTACAATGGCACTATGCAGGCATTTCGCCAATCCTCAGGCACCTTACCATGAGTCATACATACACTGATTAACCTTACCAACCAGTCAACAATACAGTCACTCATTTTTTATCAAATTCCACTGCTATACCATCCAAACCCGCTGCTTTGCCGGCTTTAATCTTTCGCAAAGCTCTTACTACCTCCTCTCTGTTTACCAAATCATTCTCCCTAACCCTCTCACCTTGCACAACACCTCGACAAAAACACACTACATCTGCCACTCTATCATGAAACATTCAACCAATCTTCAAAATTCTCATTCCATCTCCTCACATCACCACTACTTGTTATCACCTCCCCATTCGCCCCCTTCTCTGAACTTCCCATTGATTCCCTTCTCTTATGCACTTTATTTACCTCCTGACAAAACATCTTTTTATCCTCCCTAAAACTTAATGATACTCTCCTTACACCAACTCTAATTTTCCCTCTTTTTCACCTCCTGCACTTTTCTCTTGACCTCCTGCCTCTATGTTTTATACACCTCCCAGTCATTTGCATTATTTACCTGCAAAAATCACCCAAATGATCCTCTCTTCTCTTTCACTAACAATCTTATTTCTTCATCCCATCTCTCACTACCCTTTCGAATCTGCCCACCTCCCATGCTTCTCATGCCACAAGCATCTTTTGCGGAAGCCAGCACTGCTTCCCTAAATACATCCCTTTCCTCTCCACTCCCCTTATGTTCTTTGTTTTCATCTTTTTCCATGCTGTACTCATTCTGTCTTGATGCTTCCTCACACAAGCTCACTTCCTCTCACCACTCTCTTCACCCCAACATTCTCTTTCCTTTCTGAAAACCTCTACAATTCTTCACCTTCGCCTTCACCAGAAAATGAACAGACACCCCTCCAGTTGCACCTTTAAGCATATTAACACCCAAAAGTCTCTTTTTCGCGCGCATATCAAGTAACACGTAATCCAATAACGCTTTCTGGCCGTCCCTCTTACTTGCATACGTATACTTATATATATATATATATATATATCTCTTTTTAAACCAAAGTATTTCCAATCACCAGTCCTTTTTCAGCACATAAATCTACAAGCTCCTCACCATTTCCATTTACGACACTGAACACCCCATGTACAAAAATGATTTTCTCAACTGCCACATTACTCACCTTTGCATTCAAATCACCCATATGCGTGCATAGTGCCATTGTACAAAGGCAAAGTGGATAAGAGTGAGTGCTCAAATTACAGAGGTATAAGTTTGTTGAGTATTCCTGGTAAATTATATGGGAGGGTATTGATTGAGAGGGTGAAGGCATGTACAGAGCATCAGATTGGGGAAGAGCAGTGTGGTTTCAGAAGTGGTAGAGGATGTGTGGATCAGGTGTTTGCTTTGAAGAATGTATGTATGAAATACTTAGAAAAGCAATGGATTTGTATGTAGCAATTATGGATCTGGAGAAGGCATATGATAGAGTTGATAGAAATGCTCTATGGAAGGTTTTAAGAATATATGGTGTGGGAGGCAAGTTGTTAGAAGCAGTGAAAAGTTCTTATCGAGGATGTAAGGCATGTGTACGTGTAGGAAGAGAGGAAAGTGATTGGTTCTCAGTGAATGTAGGTTTGCGGCAGGGGTGTGTGATGTCTCCATGGTTGTTTAATTTGTTTATGGATGGGGTTGTTAGGGAGGTGAATGCAAGAGTTTTGGAAAGAGGGGCAAGTATGAAGTCTGTTGGGGATGAGAGAGCTTGGGAAGTGAGTCAGTTGTTGTTCGCTGATGATACAGCGCTGGTGGCTGATTCATGTGAGAAACTGCAGAAGCTGGTGACTGAGTTTGGTAAAGTGTGTGGAAGAAGAAAGTTAAGAGTAAATGTGAATAAGAGCAAGGTTGTTAGGTACAGTAGGGTTGAGGGTCAAGTCAATTGGGAGGTGAGTTTGAATGGAGAAAAACTGGAGGAAGTGAAGTGTTTTAGATATCTGGGAGTGGATCTGGCAGCGGATGGAACCATGGAAGCGGAAGTGGATCATAGGGTAGGGGAGGGGGCGAAAATTCTGGGAGCCTTGAAGAATGTGTGGAAGTCGAGAACATTATCTCGGAAAGCAAAAATGGGTATGTTTGAAGGAATAGTGGTTCCAACAATGTTGTATGGTTGCGAGGCGTGGGCTATGGATAGAGCTGTGCGCAGGAGGATGGATGTGCTGGAAATGAGATGTTTGAGGACAATGTGTGGTGTGAGGTGGTTTGATCGAGTAAGTAACGTAAGGGTAAGAGAGATGTGTGGAAATAAAAAGAGCGTGGTTGAGAGAGCAGAAGAGGGTATTTTGAAATGGTTTGGTCACATGGAGAGAATGAGTGAGGAAAGATTGACCAATAGGATATATGTGTCGGAGGTGGAGGGAACGAGGAGAAGAGGGAGACCAAATTGGAGGTGGAAAGATGGAGTGAAAAATATTTTGTGTGATCGGGGCCTGAACATGCAGGAGGGTGAAAGGAGGGCAAGGAATAGAGTGAATTGGAGCGATGTGGTATACCGGGTTGACGTGCTGTCAGTGGATTGAATCAGGCATGTGAAGCGTCTGGGGTAAACCATGGAAAGCTGTGTAGGTATGTATATTTGCGTGTGTGGACGTATGTATATACTTGTGTATGGGGGTGGGTTGGGCCATTTCTTTCGTTTGTTTCCTTGCGCTATCTCGCAAACGCGGGAGACAGCGACAAAGCAAAAAAAAAAAAAAAAAAAAAAATATATATATATATATATATATATATATATATATATATATATATATATATATATATATATATATATATATATATATATATATACTTATATATATATATATATATATATATATATATATATATATATATATATATATATATATATATATATATATATATATATATATGTATATATATATATATATATATATATGATTCATGTGAGAAACTGCAGAAGCTGGTGACTGAGTTTGGTAAAGTGTGTGAGAGAAGAAAGTTAAGAGTAAATATGAATAAGAGCAAGGTACAGTAGGGTTGAGGGTCAAGTCAATTGGGAAGTAAGTTTGAATGGAGAAAAACTGGAGGAAGTAAAGTGTTTTAGATATCTGGGAGTGTATCTGGCAGCGGATGGAACCATGAAGCGGAAGTGAATCATAGGGTGGGGGAGGGGGCGAAAATCCTGGGAGCCTTGAAGAATGTTTGGAAGTCGAGAACATTATCTCGGAAAGCAAAAATGGGTATGTTTGAAGGAAGAGTGGTTCCAACAATGTTGTATGGTTGCAAAGCGTGGGCTATGGATAGAGTTGTGCGCAGGAGGGTGGATGTGCTGGAAATGAGATGTTTGAGGACAATGTGTGGTGTGAGGTGGTTTGATCGAGTAAGTAATGTAAGGGTAATAGAGATGTGTGGAAATAAAAAGAGCGTGGTTGAGATAGCAGAAAAGGGGGTTTTGAAATGGTTTGGGCACATGGAGAGAATGAGTGAGGAAAGATTGACCAAGAGGATATTTGTGTCGGAGGTGGAGGGAACGAGGAGAAGTGGGAGACCAAATTGGAGGTGGAAAGATGGAGTGAAAAAGATTTTGTGTGATCGGGGCCTGAACATGCAGGAGGGTGAAAGGCGGGCAAGTAACAGAGTGAATTGGATCGATGTGGTATACCGTGGTTGACGTGCTGTCAGTAGATTGAATCAGGGCATGTGAAGCGTCTGGGGTAAACCATGGAAAGTTGTGTGGGGCCTGGATGTGGAAAGGGAGCTGTGGTTTCGGGCATTATTGCATGACAGCTAGAGACTGAGTGTGAACGAATGTGGCCTTTGTTGTCTTTTCCTAGTGCTACCTCGCACACATGAGGGGGGAGGGGGATGTTCTTCCATGTGTGGCGAGGTGGCGATGGGAATGAATAAAGGCAGACAGTGTGAATTGTGTGCATGGGTATATATATATGTGTCTGTGTGTGCATATATATGTGTGCATTGAGATGTATAGGTATGTATATTTGCGTGTGTGGACGTGTATGTATATACATGTGTAAGGGGGTGGGTTGGGCCATTTCTTTCGTCTGTTTCCTTGCGTTACCTCGCTGGAGACATATATATACATATATGTACATTTAATTACATCTTATCTATATGCCATCGACATACATTTACTTACGCTTTATTTATATGCCAACGACTTGTACATTTACTTACTTTTTATTTATATGCTATCGAGTTGTGCATTTACTTACGTTTTATCTATATGACATCGACTTGTACATTTACATTTATTTTATTTACATGCCATCGAATTGTACATTTACTTACATTTTTTTTTATATGCAATTACGTTTTATTACGTATACGTTTTATTACGTTAGGCTTAAAATGATAATCACAGAAAATGGCATAAATTTGTCATTGTAGAAAACGGTAATATTTTTAGGGTTAACAAACACATGTTATGAATTTTTTAGGGTGTAAGAAGTTGGGATTCGTTGCTCTATATATATATCAACTTTTACATTTACTTACGTTTCATTCATATGCCATCGACTTGTACATTTACTTAAGTTTTATTCATATGCCATGGACAGGTTAGGTTACGTTAGGCTTGAAATGGTAATCACAGAAAATGGTACTAATTATCATTGTAGAAAATGGTAAACATTTTAGGGGTACCAAATACGTTATGAATTTCTTAGGGTTGAGGAAGTTGGGATACGTTACTCTATATATATATCGACTTGTACGTTTACTTACGTTTAATCTATATGCCATCGACTTGTAGATTTACTTACGCTTCATTTATATGCCATCGACTTAGAAACTTACGTTTTATTTGTATGCCATCGCCTTATACATTTACTTACGTTTTATTTATATGCCAGGGACTTGTACATCTACTTACGTCTTATTCATATGCCATCGACTTGTATATTTACTTACGTTTTTTTTATATTACATCGACTTGTAAATTACCTTCATTTTATTTATATGCCATCTACTTGTACATTTACTTACATTCTATTTTTATGCCATCGACAGGTCAGGGCACGCTAAGCTTGAAATGATAATCACAGAAAATGGATGAAAATGAGTCATTATAAAAAAATGGTAAACTTTTTAGGGGTTACAAAAACATTTTGTAAATCTTTTAGGGTTTAAGAAGTTTGGGTACGTTACTCTGTATATCGACTTGTACAGATACTGATCATTATCTTGTGGAGGTGAAGGTGATGATTTGTAGAGGTTTTCAGAAAAGAAAAGAGAATGTTGGGGGGAAGAGAGTGGTGAGAGTTAGTAAGCTTAGGAAGGAGACTTGTGTGAAGAAGTACCAGGAGAGACGGAATACAGAATGGAAAAAGATAAGAACAAAGGACGTAAGGGGAGTGGGAGAGGAATGGGATGTATTTAGGGAAGCAGTGATAGCTTCCGCAAAAAGATGCTTGTGGCATGGAGAAACGTGTGAGGTGGGCAGACTAGAAAGGGTAGTGAGCGGTGGGATGAAGAAGTAAGATTATTAGTGAAAGAGAAGAGAGAGGCATTTGGACGATTTTTGCAGCTAAATAATGCAAATGAGTGAGAGATGTATAAAAGAAAGAGACAGGAGGTCAAGAGAAAGGTGCAAGAGGTAAAAAAGAGGGCAAATGAGAGTTGGGGTGAGAGGGTATCATTAAATTTTAGGGAGAATAAAAAGATGTTTTGGAAGGAGGTAAATGAAGTGCGTAAGACAAGGGAACAAATGGGACCTTCAGTGAAGGGGGCTACTCGGAAGGTGAAAAAAAGTAGTGGTGATGTGAGAAGGAGATGGAGTGAGTATTTTGAAGGTTTGTTGAATGTGTTTGATGATAGAGTGGCAGATAAAGGGTGTTTTGGTCGAGGTGGTGTGCAAAGTGAGACGGTTGGGGAAAATGATTTGGTATACAGAGAAGAGGTGGTAAAAGCCTTGCGGAAGATGAAGGCCGGCAAAGCAGAGGGTTTGGATGGTATTGCAGTAGAATTTATTAAAAAAATGGGATGACTGTATTGTTGACTGGTTGGTAAGGTTATGTAACGTTTGTATGACTCACGGTGAGGTACCTGGGGATTGGCGAAATGTTTGCATAGTGCCATTCTACAAAGACAAAGAGGATAAGAGTGAGTGCTCAAATTACAGAGGTATAAGTTTGTTGAGCATTTGTAGTAAATTATATGGGAGGGTATTGATTGACAGGGTGAAGGCATGTACAGACCATCAGATTGGGGAAGAGCAGTGTAGTTTCAGAAGTTGTAGAGGATGTGTGGATCAGGTGTTTGCTTTGCAGAATGTATGTGAGAAATACTTAGAAAAGCAAATGAATATGTATGTAGCATTTATGGATCTAGAGAAGGCGTATGATAGAGTTGATAGAGATGCTCTGTGGAAGGAATTAAGAATATATGGTGTGGGAGGCAAGTTGTTAGAAGCAGTGAAAAGTTTTTATCGAGGATGTAAGGCATGTGTAAGTGTAGGAAGAGATGAAGGTGATTAGTTCTCAGTGAATGTAGGTTTGCGGCAGGGGTGTGTGATGTCTCCATGGTTGTTTAATTTGTTTAAGGTTGGGGTTGTTAGGGAGGTGAATGCAAGAGTTTTGGAAAGAAGGGCAAATATGTAGTTTGTTGTGGATGAGAGAGCTTGGGAAGTGAGTCAGTTGTTGTTCGTTGATGATACAGCGGTGGGAGCTGATTCATGTGAGAAACTGTAGTGACTGAGTTTGGTAAAGTGTGTGAAAGAAGAAAGTTGAGAGTAAATGTGAACAAGAGTAAGGCTATTAGGTACAGTAGGGTTGAGGGTCAAGCAAATTGGGAAGTAAGTTTGAATGGAGAACAACTGAAGGAAGTGAAGTGTTTTAGATATCTGGGAGTGGCTTTGGAGCGGATGGAACCATGGAAGCGGAAGTGAATCATAGGGTGGGGTAGGGGGCGACAATTCTGGGAGCCTTGAAGAATGTGTGGAAGTCGAAGACATTATCTCGGAAAGCAAAAATGTATATGTTTGAAGGAATAGTGGTTCCAACAATGTTGTATGGTTGCGAGGCTTGGGCTATGGATAGAGTTGTGCGCAGGAGGGTGGATGTGCTGGAAATGAGATGTTTGAGGACAATATGTGGTGTGAGGTGGTTTGATAGAGTAAGTAATAATAGGGTAAGAGTGGTGTTTGGTAATAAAAAGAGTATGGTTGAGAGAGCAGAAGAGGGTGTTTTAAAATGGTTTGGTCACACGTAGAGAATGAGTGAGGAAAGATTGACCAAGAGGATATATGCGTCGGAGGTTGAGGGAACGAGAAGTGGGAGACCAAATTAGCGGTGGAAAGATGGAGTGAAAAAGATTTTGAGTGATCGGGGCCTGAACATGCAGAGGGTGAAAGGCGTGCAAGGAATAGAGTGAATTGGAACGATGTGGTAAGCCGGGGTCGACGTGCTGTCAATGGATTGAACCAAGCATGTGAAGCGTCTTGGATAAACATTGGAAACCATATGGCATCGACTTGTACATATCCTTACATTTTATTTATATGCCATCGAAAGGTTAGGTTACGTTAGGCTTAAAATGATAATTACAGAAAATGGTAAAAATTTGACATATTAGAAGATGTTATACATTTTAGGAGTAACAAACATATGTTATGAATTTTTCTAGTTTTTAATATATATATGTATATATATATATATATATATATATATATATATATATATATATATATATATATATATATATATATATATATATATATATATATATATATATATATATATATATATATATATATATATATATATATATATATATATATTATCCCTGGGGATAGGGGAGAAAGAATACTTCCCACGCATTTCTCACGTGTCGTAGAAGGTGACTTAAGGGGACGGGAGCGGGGGCCAGAAACCCTCCCCTCATTGTATTTTAACTTTCTAAAAGGGGAAACAGGAGGTGTCACGCGAGGAGTGCTCATCCTCCTCGAAGGCTTAGATTGTGGTGTCTAAATGTGTGTGTGGATGTAACCAAGATGAGAAAAAAGGAGAGATAGGTAGTATGTTTGAGGAAAGGAACCTGTATGTTTTGGCTCTGAGTGAAACGAAGCTAAAGGGTAAAGGGGAAGAGTGGTTTGGGAATGTCTTGGGAGTAAAGTCAGGGGTTAGAGGGAGGACAAGAGCAAGGGAAGGAGGAGCACTACTCCTGAATCAGTAGTTGTGGGAGTATGTGATAGAATGTAAGAAAGTAAATTCTAGATTGATATGGGTAAAACTGAAACTTGATGGAGAGAGGTGGGTGATTATTGGTGCATATGCACCTGGGCATGAGAAGAAAGATCATGAGAGGCAAGTATTTTGGGAGCAGCTGAATGAGTGTGTTAGTGGTTCTGATGCGCAAGACCGGGTTATAGTGATGGGTGATTTGAATGCAAAGGTGAGTAATGTGGCAGTTGAGGGAATAATTGGCATACATGGAGTGTTCAGTGTTGTAAATGGAAATAGTGAAGAGCTTGTAGATTTATGTGCTGAAAAAGGACTGGTGATTGGGAATACCTGGTTTAAAAAGAGAGATATACATAAATATACGTATGTAAGTAGAAAAAGTGGCCAGAGAGCGTTATTGGATAACGTGTTAATTGATAGATGAACGAAAGAGAGACTTTTGGATGTTAATGTGCTGAGAGGTGCAACTGGAGCGATGTCTGATCATTATCTTGTGGAAGCGAAGGTGAAGATTTGTGGGGGTTTTCAGAAAAGAAGAGGGAATGTTGGGGTGAAGAGAGTGGTGAGAGTAAGTGAGCTTGGGAAGGAGACTTGTGTGAGGAAGTACCAGGAGAGACTGAGTACAGATTGGAAAAAGGTGAGAACAAAGGAAGTAAGGGGTGTGGGGGAGGAATGGGATTTATTTAGGGAAGCAGTGATGGCTTGCGCAAAAGATGCTTGTGGCATGAGAAGAGTGGGAGGTGGGTTGATTAGAAAAGGTAGTGAGTGGTGGGATGAAGAAGTAAGATTATTAGTGAAGGAGAAGAGAAAGGCATTTGAACGATCTTTGCAGGGTAAAAATGCAATTGAGTGGGAGAAGTATAAAAGAAAGAGGCAGGAGGTCAAGAGAAAGGTGCAAGAGGTGAAAAAGAGGGCAAATGAGAGTTGGGGTGAGAGAGTATCATTAAACATCAGGGAGAATAAAAAGATGTTTTGGAAGGAGGTAAATAAAGTGCGTAAGACAAGGGAGCAAATAGGAACTTCAGTGAAGGGAGCTAATGGGGAGGTGATAACAAGTAGTGGTGATGTGAGAAGGATATGGAGTGAGTATTTTGAAGGTTTGTTGAATGTGTTTGATGATAGAGTGGTAGATATAGGGTTTCTTGGTCGAGGTGGTGTGCAAAGTGAAAGGGTTAGGGAAAATGATTTGGTAAATAGAGAAGAGGTAGTAAAAGCTTTGCGGAAGATGAAAGCCGGCAAAGCAGCAGGTTTGGATGGTATTGCAGTGGAATCTATTAAAAAAGGTGGTGACTGTATTGTTGACTGGTTGATAAGGTTATTTAATGTATGTATGATTCATGGTAAGGTGCCTGAGGATTGGCGGAAGGCTTGCATTGTGCCATTGTACAAAGGCAAAAGGGATAAGTGAGTGCTCAAATTACAGAAGTATCAGTTTGTTGAGTATTCCTGGTAAATTATATGGGAGGGTATTGATTGAGAGGGTGAAGGCGTGTACAGAGCGTCAGATTGAGGAAGAGCAGTGTGGTGTCAGAAGTGGTAGAGGATGTGTGGATCAGGTGTTTGCTTTGAAGAATGTATGTATGAAATAATTAGAAAAAAAATGGATTTGTATGTAGCATTTATGGATCTGGAGAAGGCATATGATAGAGTTAATAGAAATGCTCTATGGAAGGTTTTAAGAATATATGGTGTGGGAGGAAAGTTGTTAGAAGCAGTGAAAAGTTTTTATCGAAGATATAAGGCATGTGTACGTGTAGAAAGAGAGGAAAGTGATTGGTTCTCAGTGAATGTAGGTTTGCGGCAGGGGTGTGTGATGTCTCCATGGTTGCTTAATTTGTTTATGGATGGGGTTGTTAGGGAGGTGAATGCAAGAGTTTTGGAAAGAGGGGCAAGTATGCAGTCTGTTGTGGATGAGAGAGCTTGGGAAGTGAGTTAGTTGTTCTTCGCTGATGATACAGCGCTAGTGGCTGATTCATGTAAGAAACTGCAGAAGCTGGTGACTGAGTTTGGTAAAGTGTGTGAAAGAAGAAAGTTAAGAGTATATGTGAATAAGAGCAAGGTTATTAGGTACAGTAGGGTTGAGGGTCAAGTCAATTGGGAGGTAAGTTTGAATGGAGAAAAACTGGAGGAAGTAAAGTTTTTTAGATATCTGGGAGTGGATCTGGCAGCGGATGGAACCATGGAAGCGGAAGGGAATCATAGAGTGGGGTAGGGGGCGAAAATTCTGGGGGCTTTGAAGAATGTTTGGAAGTCGAGAATATTATCTCGGAAAGCAAAAATGGGTATGTTTGAAGGAATAGTGGTTCCAACAATGTTGTATGGTTGCGAGGCGTGGGCTATGGATAGAGTTTTGCGCAGGAGGGTGGATGTGCGTAAAATGAGATGTTTGAGGACAATATGTGGTGTGAGGTGGTTTGATCCAGTAAGTAATGTAAGGGTGAGAGAGATGTGTGGAAATAAAAAGAGTATGGATGAGAGAGCAGAAGAGAGTGTTTTGAAATGGTTTGGTCACATGGAGAGAATGAGTGGGGAAAGATTGACCAAGAGGATATATGTGTCAGTGGTGGAGGGAACGAGGAGAAGTGGGAGACCAAATTTAAGGTGGAAAGATGGAGTGAAAAAGATTTTGATTGATCGGGGCCTGAACATGTAGGAGGGTGAAAGGCGTGCAAGGAGTAGAGTGAATTGGAACGATGTTTTATACCGGGGTCGACGTGCTATAAATGAATTGAATCAGGGCATGTGAAGAGTTTGGGTAAACCATGGAAAGTGTGTGGGACCTGGATGTGGAAATGGAGCTGTGGTTTCGGTGCATTTTTACATGACAGCTAGAGACTGAATGTGAACGAATGGGGCCTTTGGTGTCTTTCCTAGTGCTACCTATTCCATGTGTGGCGAGGTGGCGATGGGAACAAATAAAGACAGCCAGTATGATTTATGTACATGTGTATATATGTATATGTCTGTGTGTGTATATATATATTTGTACATTGAGATGTATAGGTATGTATATTGTGCGTGCGTGGCCGTGTATATATATACATGTGTATGTGGGCTGGTTGGGCCATTCTTTCGTCTGTTTCCTTGCGTTATATATGTATATATATATATATATATATATATATATATATATATATATATATATATATATATATATATATATATATATATATATATATATATATATATATATATATATATATATATATATATATATATATATATATATATATATATATATATATATATATATATATATATATATATATATATATATATATATATATATATATATATATATATATATATATATATATATATACGAAAAGTTCCCAAGTGCACTTTCGTGCAATAATCACATCATCAGGAGAGACAAAAGTGAGAAATATAACAGTCAGTTGATATACATCGAAGAGACGAAGCTAGGACGCCATTTGGTAAACATGTTTACCAAATGGCGTCCATGTGACCAAACCATTTCAAAACACCCTCTTCTCCTCTCTCAACCACAGTCTTTTTATTTCCACATATCTCTCTTACCCTTACACTACTTACTCGATCAAACCACCTCACACCACATGTCCTCAACTATCTCATTTCCAGCACATCCACCCTCCTGCGCACAACTCTATCCATTGCCCACGCCTCGCAACCATACAACATTGTTGGAACCACTATTCTTTCAAACACCCCCAATTTTGCTTTCCGAGATAATTTTCTCGACTTCCAAAATTCTTCAAGGTTCAAAGAATTTTCGCCCCCTACCCCACTCTATGATTTACTTCTGCTTCCATGGTTCCATCCGCAGCCATATCCACTCCCAGATATCTAAAAGACTTTCCCTCCTCCAGTTTTTCTCCAATCAAACTTACCTCCTAATTGACTTGACCCTCAACCCTACTGTACCTAATAACCTTGCTCCTATTCACATATACTCTTAACTTTCTTCTTTCACATACTTTACTAAACTTTGTCACCAGCTTCTGTAGTTCCTCATATGAATCAGCCACCAGCGCTGTATCATTAGCTGACTCACTTCCTCAGCTCTCTCATCCACAATAGACTGCATACTTGCCCCTCTTTCCAAAACTCTCATTCACCTCCCTAACAACCCCATCTATAAACAAATTAAACAACCATGGAGACATCATACACCCCTGCCGCAAACCTACATTCACTGAGAACCAATAACGTTTCTCTCTTTCTGCACGTACACATACCTTACATCCTCGATAAAAACTTTTCACTGCTTCTAACACCTTACCTCCCACAGCACATATTCTTAATACCGTCCAGAGACCATCTCTATCAACTCTATCATATGCCTTCTCCAGATCCATAAATGCTACATACAAGTCCATTTCCTTTTCTAAATATTTCTCACATACATTCTGCAAAGCAAACACCAGATCCACACATCCTCTACCACTTCTGAAACCACGCTGCTCTTCTCCAATCTGATGCTCAGTACATGCCTTCACCCTCTCAATCAATACCCACCCATATAATTTACTACGAATGCTCAACAAACATATACCTCTGTAATTTGAGCACTCACTCTTATCCCCTTTGCCTTTGTACAATGGCACTATGCAAGCATTCCGCCAATCCTCAGACACCTCACCAGGAATCATACATACATTAAATAACCTTAACAACCACTAAACAATACAGTCACCCCCTTTTTTGATAAATTCCACTGCAATACTACCCAAACCTGCTACCTTGTCGGCTTTCATCTTTCGTAAAGCTTATACTCCTTCTTCTCTGTTTACCAAATCATTTTCCTAACCTTCTCACTTTGCACAACACCGTTACCAAAACACCCGATATCTGCCACTCTATCATCAACCACATTCAACAAACCTTCAAAGTACTCATTCCATCTTACATCACCACTACTTGTCATCACCTACCCATTAGCCCCCGTCACTGAAGTTACCATTTGCTCCCTTATCTTACCCACTTTATGTACCTTCTTCCAAAACATCTTTTTATTCTCCCTAAGATTTAATGATAGTCTCTCACCCCAACTCTCATTTCCACTCTTTTTCACCTCTTCCACCTTTCTCTTGACCTTCTACCTCTTTCTTTTATAAATCTCCCACTCACTTGCATTTTTTCCCTGCAAAAATCGTCCAAATGCCTCTCTCTTCTCTTTCACTAATAATCTTACTTCTTCATCCCACCAATAACTACCCTTTCTAATCAACCCACCTCCCACGCTTCTCATGCCACAAGCATCTTTTGCGCAAGACATCACTGCTTCCCTAAATACATCCCATTCCTCCCCCACTCCCCTTACCTCCTTTGTTCTCACCTTTTTCCATTCTGTATTCAGTCTCTCCTGGTACTTCCTCACACAAGTCTCCTTCCCAAGCTCACTTACCCTCACCACTCTCTTCACCCCAACATTCTCCTTTCTGGAAAACCCCTACAAATGTTCAACTTCGCCTCCACAAGATAATGATTAGACATCGTTCCAGTTGCAGCTCTGAAAACATTAACATCCAAAAGTCCTCTATCGCGAGCCTATCAATTAATACGTAATCCAGTAACGCTCTCTGGCCATCTCTCCCACTTACATACGTATACTTATGTATATCTCCCATTTTAAACCAGGTATTCCCAATCACCAGTCCTTTTTCAGTCATAAATATACAAGCTATTCAAAATTTCCATTTACAACACTGAACACCCTATGTATACCAATTATTCCCGTAACTGCCACATTACTCCTCTTTACATCGAAATCACAAGGTCTCGTACATCAAAACCACTAACACACTCATTCAGCTGCTCCCAAAACACGTGCCTCTCATGATCTTTCTTCTCATGCCCTTTTGCTTATGAACCAATAATCACCCATATCTCTCCATCAACTTTCAGTTTTACCCATATCCATCTAGAATTTACTTTCTTACACTCTATAACATACCCCCACAACTCCTGTTTCAAGTGTAGTGCTACTCCGTCCTTTGCTCTTGTCCTCTAACTAACCCATTACTTTACTCCCAAGACATTCCTAAACCACTTTTCCCCTTTACCCTTGTGCTTCGTTTCATTCAGAGCGAAAACAACCAGGTTCCTTTCCTGAAACATACTACCCATCTCTCCTCTTTTCTCATCTTGGTTATATCCACACACATTTAGACACCCCAATCTGAGCCTTCGAGGAGGATGAGCACTCCCCGCGTGACTTCTTCTGTTTCCCCTTTAGAAAGTTAAAATACATGGAGGGGAGGGTTTCTCGACCCCAGCTCCCGTCCCCTTTAGTCGCCTTCTACGACACGTGAGGAATCGTGGGAAGTATTCTTTCTCCCCGATCCCCGAAGATAACATATATATATATATATATATATATATATATATATATATATATATATATATATATATATATATATATATATATATATATATATATATATATATATATATATATATATATATATATATATATATATATATATATATATATATATATATATATATATATATATATATATATATATATATATATATATATATATATATATATATACGTACGTAAGTATACGTATGTAAGTAGGACAGATGGCCAGACAGCGTTATTGGATTACGTGTTAATTGACAGGCGTGCGAAAGAGAGACTTTTGGATGTTAATATGCTGAAAGGTGAAACTGGAGGGATGTCTGATCATTATCTTGTGGAGGCTAAGGTGAAGATTTGTATGGGTTTTCAGAAAAGAAGAGTGAATGTTAGGGTGAAGAGGGTGGTGAGAGTAAGTGAGCTTGGGAAGGAGACTTGTGTGAGGAAGTACCAGGAGAGACTGAGTACAGAATGGAAAAAGGTGAGAACAATGGAAGTAAGGGGGTGGGGGAGGAATGGGATGTATCTAGGGAATCAGTGATGGATTGCGCAAAAGATGCTTTTGGCATGAGAAGAGTGGGAGGTGGGTTGATTAGAAAGGGTACTGAGTGGTGGGATGAAGAAGTAAGATTATTAGTGAAAGAGAAGAGAGAGGCATTTGGACAATTTTTGCAGAGAAAAAATGAAATTGAGTGGGAGATGTATAAAAGAAAGAGACAGGAGGTTAAGAGAAAGGTGCAAGAGGTGAAAAAGAGGGCAAATGAGAGTTGGGGTGAGAGAGTATAATTTGAATTTAGGGAGAACAAAAAGATGTTCTGGAAGGAGGTAAATAAAGTGCGTAAGACAAGGGAGCAAAGGGAACTTCAGTGAAGGGCGCAAATGGGGAGGTGATAACAAGTAGTGCTGATGTGAGAAGGAGATGGAGTGAGTATTTTGAAGGTTTGTTGAATGTGTTTGATGATAAAGTGGCAGATATAGGGTGTTTTGGTCTATGTGGTGTGCAAAGTGAGAGGGTTAGGGAAAATGATTTGGTAAACAGAGAAGAGGTAGTAAAAGCTTTGCGGAAGATGAAAGCCGGCAAGGCAGCAGGTTTGGATGGTATTGCAGTGGAATTTATTAAAAAAGGGGATGACTGTATTATTGACTGGTTGGTAAGGTTATTTAACGTATGTATGGCTCATGGTGAGGTGCCTGAGGATTGGCGGAATGCGTGCATAGTGCCATTGTACAAAGGCAAAGGGGATAAGAGTGAGTGCTCAAATTACAGAGGTATAAGTTTGTTGAGTATTCCTGGTAAATTATATGGGAGGGTATTGATTGAGAGGGTGAAGGCATGTACAGACCATCAGATTGGGGAAGAGCAGTGTGGCTTTAGAAGTGGTAGAGGATGTGTGGATCAGGTGTTTGCTTTGAAGAATGTATGTGAGAAATACTTAGAAAAGCAAATGGATTTGTATATAGCATTTATGATCTAGAGAAGGCATATGATAGAGTTGATAGGTATTAAGAATATATGGTGTGGGAGGCAAGTTGTTAGAAGCAGTGAAAAGTTTTTATCGAGGATATAAGGCATGTGTACGTGTAGGAAGACAGGAAAGTGATTGGTTCTCAGTGAATGTAGGTTTGCGGCAGGGGTGTGTGATGTCTCCATGGTGTTTAGTTTGTTTATGGATGGGGTTGTTAGGGAGGTGAATGCAAGAGTTGTGGAAAGAGGGGCAAGTATGAAGTCTGTTGGGGATGAGAGAGCTTGCGAAATGAGTCAGTTGTTGTTCGCTGATGATACAGCGCTGGTGGCTGATTCATGTGGGAAACTGCAGAAGCTGGTGACTGAGTTTGGTAAAGTGTGTGAAAGAAGAAAGTTAAGAGTGAATGTGAATAAGAGCAAGGTAATTAGGTACAGTAGGGTTGAGGGTCAAGTCAATTGGGAGGTAAGTTTGAATGGAGAAAAACTGGAGGAAGTGAAGTGTTTTAGATATCTGGGAGTGGATCTGGCAGCGGATGGAACCATGGAAGCGGAAGTGGATCATAGGGTGGGGGAGGGGGCGATAATCCTGGTAGCCTTGAAGAATGTGTGGAAGTCGAGAACATTATCTCGGAAAGCAAAAATGGGTATGTTTGAAGGAATAGTGGTTCCAACAATATTGTATGGTTGCGAGGCGTGGGCTATGGATAGAGTTGTGCGCAGGAGGATGGATATGCTGGAAATGAGATGTTTGAGGACAATGTGTGGTGTGAGGTGGTTTGATCGAGTAAGTAACGTAAGGGTAAGAGAGATGGGTGGAAATAAAAAGAGCGTGGTTGAGAGAGCAGAAGAGGGTGTTTTGAAATGGTTTGGGCACATGGAGAGAATGAGTGAGGAAAGATTGACCAAGAGGATATATGTGTCGGAGGTGGAGGGAACGAGGAGAAGTGGGAGACCAAATTGGAGGTGGAAAGATGGAGTGAAAAAGATTTTGTGTGATCGGGGCCTGAACATGCAGGTGGGTGAAAGGAGGGCAAGGAATAGAGTGAATTGTATCGATGTGGTATACCGGGGTTGACATGCTGTCAGTGGATTGAATCAGGGCTTGTGAAGCGTCTGGGGTAAACCATGGAAAGCTGTGTAGGTATGTATATTTGCGTGAGTGGACGTATGTATATACATGTGTATAGGGGTTTGTTGGGCCATTTCTTTCGTCTGTTTACTTGCGCTACCTCACAAACGCGGGAGACAGCGACGAAGCAAAAAAAAAAAGAATTTATATATATATATATATATATATATATATATATATATATATATATATATATATATATATATATATATATTTTTTTTTTTTTTTTTTTTTTTTTTTTATACTTTGTCGCTGTCTCCCGCGTTTGCGAGGTAGCGCAAGGAAACAGACGAAAGAAATGGCCCAACCCCCCCCCCCATACACATGTACATACACACGTCCACACACGCAAATATACATACCTACACAGCTTTCCATGGTTTACCCCAGACGCTTCACATGCCTTGCTTCAATCCACTGACAGCACGTCAACCCCTGTACACCACATGACTCCAATTCACTCTATTTCTTGCCCTCCTTTCACCCTCCTGCATGTTCAGGCCCCGATCACACAAAATCTTTTTCACTCCATCTTTCCACCTCCAATTTGGTCTCCCTCTTCTCCTCGTTCCCTCCACCTCCGACACATATATCCTCTTGGTCAATCTCTCCTCACTCATTCTCTCCATGTGCCCAAACCATTTCAAAACACCCTCTTCTGCTCTCTCAACCACGCTCTTTTTATTTCCACACATATATATATATATATATATATATATATATATATATATATATATATATATATGAAATGAAATTGAGTGGGAGATGGATAAAAGAAAGAGACAGGAGGTCAAGAGAAAGGTGCAAGAGGTGAAAAAAAGGGCAAATGAGAGTTGGGGTGAGAGAGTATCATTAAATTTTAGGGAGAATAAAAAGATGTTCTGGAAGGAGGTAAATAAAGTGCGTAAGACAAGGGAGCAAATGGGAACTTCAGTGAAGGGCGCAAATGGGGAGGTGATAACAAGTAGTGGTGATGTGAGAAGGAGATGGAGTGAGTATTTTGAAGGTTTTTTGAATGTGTTTGATGATAGAGTGGCAGATATAGGGTGTTTTGGTCGAGGTGGTGTTCAAAGTGAGAGTGTTAGGGAAAATGATTTGGTGAACAGAGAAGAGGTAGTGAAAGCTTTGCGGAAGATGAAATCCGGCAAGGCAGCAGGTTCGGATGGTATTGCAGTGGAATTTATTAAAAAAGGGAGTGACTGTATTATTGACTAGTTGGTTAGGTTATTTAATGTATGTATGACTCATGGTGAGGTGCCTGAGGATTGGCGGAATGCGTGCATAGTGCCATTGTACAAAGGCAAAGGGGATAAGAGTGAGTGCTCAGATTACAGAGGTATAAGTCTGTTTAGTATTCCTGGTAAATTATATGGAAGGGTATTGATTGAGAGGGTGAAGGCATGTACAGAGCATCAGATTGGGGAAGAGCAGTGCGGTTTCAGAAGTGGTAGAGGATGTGTGGATCAGGTGTTTGCATTGAGGAATGTATGTGAGAAATACTTAGAAAAGCAAATGGATTTGTATGTAGCATTTATGGATCTGGAGAAGGCATATGATAGAGTTGATAGAGATGCTCTGTGGAAGGTATTAAGAATATATGGTGTGGGAGGAAAGTTGTTTGAAGCAGTGAAAAATTTTTATCGAGGATGTAAGGCATGTGTACGTGTAGGAAGAGAGGAAAGTGATTGGTTCTCAGTGAATGTAGGTTTGCGGGAGGGGTGTGTGATGTCTCCATGGTTGTTTAATTTGTTTATGGATGGGGTTGTTAGGGAGGTAAATGCAAGAGTTTTGGAAAGAGGGGCAAGTATGAAGTCTGTTGGTGATGAGAGAGCTTGGGAAGTGAGTCAGTTGTTGTTCGCTGATGATACAGCGCTGGTGGCTGATTCATGTGAGAAACTGCGGAAGCTGGTGACTGAGTTTGGTAAAGTGTGTGGAAGAAGAAAGTTAAGAGTAAATGTGAATAAGAGCAAGGTTATTAGGTACAGTAGGGTTGAGGGTCAAGTCAATTGGGAGGTGAGTTTGAATGGAGAAAAACTGGAGGAAGTGAAGTGTTTTAGATATCTGGGAGTGGATCTGGCAGCGGATGGAACCATGGAAGCAGAAGTGGATCATAGGGTGGGGGAGGGGGCGAAAATTCTGTGGGCCTTGAAGAATGTGTGGAAGTCGAGAACATTATCTCGGAAAGCAAAAATGGGTATGTTTGAAGGAATAGTGGTTCCAACAATGTTGTATGGTTGCGAGGCGTGGGCTATGGATAGAGTTTTGCGCAGGAGGATGGATGTGCTGGAAATGAGATGTTTGAGGACAATGTGTGGTGTGAGGTGGTTTGATCGAGTGAGTAACGTATGGGTAAGAGAGATTTGTGGAAATAAAAAGAGCGTGGTTGAGAGAGCAGAAGAGGGTGTTTTGAAGTGGTTTAGGCACATGGAGAGAATGAGTGAGGAAAGATTGACCAAGAGGATATATGTGTCGGAGGTGGAGGGAACGAGGAGAAGAGGGAGACCAAATTGGAGGTGGAAAGATGGAGTGAAAAAGATTTTGTGTGATCGGGGCCTGAACATGCAGGAGGGTGAAAGGAGAGCAAGGAATAGAGTGAATTGGAGCGATGTGGTATACCGGGGTTGACGTGCTGTCAGTGGATTGAATCAAGGCATGTGAAGCGTCTGGGGTAAACCATGGAAAGCTGTGTAGGTATGTATATTTGCGTGTGTGGACGTATGTAGAAAGCGACTAGAGGGGACGGGAGCGGGGGGCCAGAAATCCTCCCCTCCTTGTATTAACTTTCTAAAATGGGAAATATATATATATATATATATTATCCCTGGGGATAGGGGATTAAGACTACTTCCCACGTATTCCCTCCGTGTCGTAGAAGGCGACTAAAAGGGGAGGGAACGGAGGGGATGGAAATCCTCCCCTCTTGGTTTTTTGATTTTCCAAAAGAAGGAACAGAGTGGGCCAGGTGAGGATATTCCAAAAACGTCCCAGTCCTCTGTTCTTAACGCTACCTCGCTAACGTGGGAAATGGGGAATAGTTTAAAAGAAAAGAAAAAAAAAAATATATATATATATATATATATATATATGTATATATATATCATCACTGGGGATAGGGTATTAAGAATACTTCGCACGTATTCCCTGCGTGTCGTAGAAGGCGACTAAAAGGGGAGGGAGCGGGGGGCTGGAAAAGGGGAGGGAGCGGGGGGCTGGATATCCTCCCCTTTTGGTTTTTTTCTAATTTTCCAAAAGAAGGAACAGAGAATTGGGCCAGATGAGGGTATTCCCTCAAAGGCCCAGTCCTATATTCTTAACGCTACCTCGCTAATGCGGGAAAAGAAAAATATATATATATATATATATATATATATATATATATATATATATATATATATATATATATATATATATATATATATATATATATATATTCTTTTTTTATACGATTCGCCATTTCCCGCGTTTGCGGGGTAGCGTTAAGAACAGAGGACTGGGCCTCTGAGGGAATATCCTCACCTGGCCCCCTTCTCTGTTCCTTCTTTTGAAAAAAAAAAAAACACAAAAAAAAAAGAGAGGGAGGATTTCCAGTTCCCCGCTCCATCCACTTTTAGTCGCCTTCCACGACACGCAGGGAATTCGTGGGAAGTATTCTTTTTCCCCTATATTCTATATATATATATATATATATATATATATATATATATATATATATATATATATATATATATATATATATATATATATATATATATATATATATATATATATATATATATATATATATATATATATATATATTAATAATATATATATATATATATATATATATATATATATATCATTTCCACAGATCTCTCTTACCCTTACGTTACTCACTCGATCAAACCACCTCACACCACATATTGTCCTCAAACATCTCATTTCCAGCACATCCATCCTCCTGCGCACAACTCTATCCATAGCCCACGCCTCGCAACCATACAATATTGTTGGAACCACTATTCCTTCAAACATACCCATTTTTGCTTTCCGAGATAATGTTCTCGACTTCCATACATTCTTCAAGGCCCCCAGAATTTTCGCCCCCTCCCCCACCCTATGATCCACTTCCGCTTCCATGGTTCCATCCGCTGCCAGATCCACTCCCAGATATCTAAAACACTTCACTTCCTCCAGTTTTTCTCCATTCAAACTCACCTCCCAATTGACTTGACCCTCAACCCTACTGTACCTAATAACCTTGTTCTTATTCACATTTACTCTTAACTTTCTTCTTCCACACACTTTACCAAACTCAGTCACCAGCTTCTGCAGTTTCTCACATGAATCAGCCACCAGCGCTGTATCATCAGCGAACAACAACTGACTCACTTCCCAAGCTCTCTCATCCCCAACAGACTTCATACTTGCCCCTCTTTCCAGGACTCTTCCATTTACCTCCCTAACAACCCCATCCATAAACAAATTAAACAACCATGGAGACATCACACACCCCTGCCGCAAACCTACATTCACTGAGAACCAATCACTTTCCTCTCTTCCTACACGTACACATGCCTTACATCCTCGATAAAAACTTTTCACTGCTTCTAACAACTTTCCTCCCACACCATATATTATTAATACCTTCCACAGAGCATCTCTATCAACTCTATCATATGCCTTCTCCAGATCCATAAATGCTACATACAAATCCATTTGCTTTTCTAAGTATTTCTCACATACATTCTTCAAAGCAAACACCTGATCCACACATCCTCTACCACTTCTGAAACCACACTGGTCTTCCCATATCTGATGCTCTGTACATGCCCTCACCCTCTCAATCAATACCCTCCCATATAATTTACCAGGAATACTCAACAAACTTATACCTCTGTAATTTGAGCACTCACTCTTATCCCCTTTGCCTTTGTACAATGGCACTATGCACGCATTCCGCCAATCCTCAGGCACCTCACCATGAGTCATACATACATTAAATAACCTTACCAACCAGTCAACAATACAGTCACCCCCTTTTTTATTAAATTCCACTGCAATACCATCCAAACCTGCTGCCTTGCCGGCTTTCATCTTCCGCAAAGCTTTCACTACCTCTTCTCTGTTTACCAAATCATTTTCCCTAACCCTCTCACTTTGCACACCACCTCGACCAAAACACCCTATATCTGCCACTCTATCATCAAGCACATTCAACAAACCTTCAAAATACTCACTCCATCTCCTTCTCACATCACCACTACTTGTTATCACCTCCCCATTTGCGCCCTTCACTGAAGTTCCCATTTGCTCCCTTGTCTTACGCACTTTATTTACCTCCTTCCAGATCATCTTTTTATTCTCCCTAAAATTTAATGATACTCTCTCACCCCAACTCTCATTTGGGAATACCTGGTTTAAAAAGCGAGATATACATAAGTATACTTATGTAACTAGGAGAGATGGCCAGAGAGCGTTATTGGATTACGTGTTAATTGACAGGCGTGCGAAAGAGAGACTTTTGGATGTTAATGTGCTGAGAGGTGCAACTGGAGGGATGTCTGATCATTATCTTGTGGAGGCTCAGGTGAAGATTTGTATGGGTTTTCAGAAAAGAAGAGTGAATGTTGGGGTGAAGAGGGTGGTGAGAGTAAGTGAGCTTGGGAAGGAGACCTGTGTGAGGAAGTACCAGGAGAGACTGAGTACAGAATGGAAAAAGGTAAGAACAATGGAAGTAAGGGTAGTGGGGGAGGAATGGGATGTATTTAGGGAATCAGTGTTGGATTGCGCAAAAGATGCTTGTGGCATGAGAAGAGTGGGAGGTGGGTTGATTAGAAAGGGTAGTGAGTGGTGGAATGAAGAAGTAAGAGTATTAGTGAAAGAGAAGAGAGAGGCATTTGGACGATCTTTGCAGGGAAAAAATGCAATTGAGTGGGAGATGTATAAAAGAAAGAGACAGGAGGTCAAGAGAAAGGTGCAAGTGGTGAATATATATATATATATATATATATATATATATATATATATATATATATATATATATATTTTTTTTTTTTCATACTATTCGCTATTTCCCGCAATAACGAGGTAGCGTTAAGAACAGAGGACTGGGCCTTTGAGGGAATATCCCCACCTGGACCTCTTCTCTGTTCCTTCTTTTGGAAAATTAAAAAAAAAAAAAAAAAAAAAAAAAAACGAGAGGGGAGGATTTCCAGCCCCCCGCTCCCTTCCCTTTTACTCGCCTTCTACGACACGCAGGGAATACGTGGGAAGTATTCTTTCTCCCCTATCCCCAGGGAAATATATATATATATATATATATATATATATATATATATATATATATATATATATATATATATATATATATATATATATATATATATATATATATATATATATATATATATATATATATATATATATATGGTTGCGAGGCGTGGGCTATGGATAGAGTTGTGCGCAGGAGGATGGATGTGCTGGAAATGAGATGTTTGAGGACAATGTGTGGTGTGAGGTGGTTTGATAGAGTGAGTAACGTAAGGGTAAGAGAGATGTGTGGAAATAAAAAGAGCGTGGTTGAGAGAGCAGAAGAGGGTGTTTTGAAGTGGTTTGGGCACATGGAGAGGATGAGTGAGGAAAGATTGACCAAGAGGATATATGTGTCGGAGGTGGAGGGAACAAGGAGAAGAGGGAGACCAAATCGGAGGTGGAAAGATGGAGTGAAAAAGATTTTGTGTGATCGGGGCCTGAACATGCAGGAGGGTGAAAGGAGGGCAAGGAATAGAGTGAATTGGAGCGATGTGGTATACCGGGGTTGACGTGCTGTCAGTGGATTGAATCAAGGTATGTGAAGCGTCTGGGGTAAGCCATGGAAAGCTGTGTAGGTATGTATATTTGCGTGTGTGGACGTATGTATATACATGTGTATGGGGGGGGTTGGGCCATTTCTTTCGTCTGTTTCCTTGCGCTACCTCGCAAACGCGGGAGACAGCGACAAAGTATAATAAAATAAGTATAATAATAATATATAGATGATAGAGTGGCAGATATAGGGTGTTTTGGTCAAGGTGGTGTGCAAAGTGAGAGGGTTAGGGAAAATGATTTGGTAAACAGAGAAGAGGTAGTGAAAGCTTTGCGGAAGATGAAAGCCGGCAAGGCAGCAGGTTTGGATGGTATTGCAGTGGAATTTATTAAAAAAGGGGGTGACTGTATTGTTGACTGGTTGGTAAGGTTATTTAATGTATGTATGACTCATGGTGAGGTGCCTGACGATTGGCGGAATGCGTGCATAGTGCCATTGTACAAAGGCAAAGGGGATAAGAGTGAGTGCTCAAATTACAGAGGTATAAGTTTGTTGAGTATTCCTGGTAAATTGTATGGGAGGGTATTGATTGAGAGGGTGAAGGCATGTACAGAGCATCAGATTGGGGAAGAGCAGTGTGGTTTCAGAAGTGGTAGAGGATGTGTGGATCAGGTGTTTGCTTTGAAGAATGTATGTGAGAAATACTTAGAAAAGCAAATGGATTTGTATGTAGCATTTATGGATCTGGAGAAGGCATATGATAGAGTTGATAGAGATGCTCTGTGGAAGGTATTAAGAATATATGGTGTGGGAGGAAAGTTGTTAGAAGCAGTGAAAAGTTTTTATCGAGGATGTAAGGCATGTGTACGTGTAGGAAGAGAGGAAAGTGATTGGTTCTCAGTGAATGTAGGTTTGCGTTAGGGGTGTGTGATGTCTCCATGGTTGTTTAATTTGTTTATGGATGGGGTTGTTAGGGAGGTAAATGCAAGAGTTTTGGAAAGAGGGGCAAGTATGAAGTCTGTTGGGGATGAGAGAGCTTGGGAAGTGAGTCAGTTGTTGTTCGCTGATGATACAGCGCTGGTGGCTGATTCATGTGAGAAACTGCAGAAGCTGGTGACTGAGTTTGGTAAAGTGTGTGGAAGAAGAAAGTTAAGAGTAAATGTGAATAAGAGCAAGGTTATTAGGTACAGTAGGGTTGAGGGTCAAGTCAATTGGGAGGTGAGTTTGAATGGAGAAAAACTGGAGGAAGTGAAGTGTTTTAGATATCTGGGAGTGGATCTGGCAGCGGATGGAACCATGGAAGCGGAAGTGGATCATAGGGTGGGGGAGGGGGCGAAAATTCTGGGGGCCTTGAAGAATGTGTGGAAGTCGAGAACATTATCTCGCAAAGCAAAAATGGGTATGTTTGAAGGAGTAGTGGTTCCAACAATGTTGTATGGTTGCGAGGCGTGGGCTATGGATAGAGTTGTGCGCAGGAGGATGGATGTGCTGGAAATGAGATGTTTGAGGACAATGTGTGGTGTGAGGTGGTTTGATCGAGTGAGTAACGTAAGGGTAAGAGAGATGTGTGGAAATAAAAAGAGCGTGGTTGAGAGAGCAGAAGAGGGTGTTTTGAAGTGGTTTGGGCACATGGAGAGGATGAGTGAGGAAAGATTGACCAAGAGGATATATGTGTCGGAGGTGGAGGGAACAAGGAGAAGAGGGAGACCAAATTGGAGGTGGAAAGATGGAGTGAAAAAGATTTTGTGTGATCGGGGCCTGAACATGCAGGAGGGTGAAAGGAGGGCAAGGAATAGAGTGAATTGGAGCGATGTGGTATACCGGGGTTGACGTGCTGTCAGTGGACTGAATCAAGGCATGTGAAGCATCTGGGGTAAACCATGGAAAGCTGTGTAGGTATGTATATTTGCGTGTGTGGACGTATGTATATACATGTGTATGGGGGGGGTTGGGCCATTTCTTTTGTCTGTTTCCTTGCGCTACCTCGCAAACGCGGGAGACAGTGAGAAAGTATAAAAAAAAATATATATATATATATATATATATATATATTCTTTTTTTTTTTTTATACTTTGTCGCTGTCTCCCGCGTTTGCGAGGTAGCGCAAGGAAACAGACGAAAGAAATGGCCCAACCCACCCCCATACACATGTATATACATACGTCCACACACGCAAATATACATACCTACACAGCTTTCCATGGTTTACCCCAGACGCTTCACATGCCTTGATTCAATCCACTGACAGCACGTCAACCCCGGTATACCACATCGCTCCAATTCACTCTATTCCTTGCCCTCCTTTCACACTCCTACATGTTCAGGCCCCGATCACACAAAATCTTTTTCACTCCATCTTTCCACCTCCAATTTGGTCTCCCTCTTCTCCTTGCTCCCTCCACCTCCGACACATATATCCTCTTGGTCAATCTTTCCTCACTCATCCTCTCCATGTGCCCAAACCACTTCAAAACACCCTCTTCTGCTCTCTCAACCACGCTCTTTTTATTTCCACATATCTCTCTTACCCTTACGTTACTCACTCGATCAAACCACCTCACACCACACATATTCCTCAAACATCTAATTTCCAGCACATCCATCCTCCTGCGCACAACTCTATCCATAGCCCACGCCTCGCAACCATACAACATTGTTGGAACCACTATTCCTTCAAACATCCCCATTTTTGCTTTCCGAGATAATGTTCTCGACTTCCACACATTCTTCAAGGCCCCCAGAATTTTCGCCCCCTCCCCCACCCTATGATCCACTTCCGCTTCCATTGTTCCATCCGCTGCCAGATCCACTCCCAGATATCTAAAACACTTCACTTCCTCCAGTTTTTTTCCATTCAAACTCACCTTCCAATTGACTTCACCCTCAACCCTATATATGTATATATATATAGATAAATATGGGAAAGGGGAATTACAATGCTTCCCACGAATTCCTCACGTGTCGTAGAAGGCGACTACAGGGGACGGGAGCTAAGGGCTGGAAACCCTAACCTTCTTGTATTTCAACTTTCTAAAAGGGGAAACAGAAGGAGTCACGCGGGGAGTGCTCATCCTCAACGAAGGCTCAGATTGGCGTGTTTAAATGTGTTTGGATGTAACCAAGATGAGAAAAAAGGAGAGGTAGGTAGTATGTTTGAGGAAAGGAACCTTGATTTTTGGCTCTAAGTGAAAAGAAGCTCAAGGGTAAAGTTGAAGAGTGGTTTAGGAATGTCTTGGGAGTAAAGTCATGGGTTAGTGAGAGGACAAGAGCAAGGAAGGAGTAGCACTACTCCGGAAACAGGAGTGGTGGGAGTATGTGATAGAGTGTTAGAAAATAAATCTAAAATTGATATGAGTAAAACTGACAGTGGGTTATTATTGGTGCATATGCACCTGGGCATGAGAAGAAAGATCATGAGAGGCAAGTGTTTTGGGAGCATCTGAATGAGTGTGTTGGTAATTCTGATAAACGAGACCGGGTTATAGTGATCGGTGATTTGAATATAAAGGTAAGTAATGTGAAAGTTGAGGGCATAATTGGTGTACATGGGGTGTTCAGTGTTGTAAATGGAAACGGTGAAGAGCTTGTAGATTTATGTGCTCAAAAAGGATTGGTGATTGGGAATAACTGGGTTTAAAAGAGAGATATACATAAGTATACGTAAGTAAGTAGGAAAAGTTGGCCAGAGAGCCTTATTGTATTACGTGTTAATTGACAGGTGCGCGAAAGAGAGACTTTTGTATATTAATGTGCTAAGAGGTGCAACTGGATGGATGTCTGTTCATTTTCTTGTAAAGGCGAAGGTGAAGATTTGTAGAGGTTTTCAGAAAAGAAGAGAGAATGTTAGGGTGAAAAGAGTGGTTAGAGTAAGTGAGCTTGGGAAGGAGATTTGTTTGAGGAAGTACCAGGAGAGACTGAGTACAGAATGGAAAAGGTTAGAAAAAGGAAGTAAAAGACGTGTAGCATGAGAAGCGTGGGAATTGGGCAGATTAAAAAAGGGTAGTGAGTGGTGGGATGAAGAAGTAATATTATTAGCGAAAGAGAAGACAGAGGCATTTGGACGATTTATGCAGGGAAATAATGCATATGAGTGGGAGATGTATAAAAGAAAGAGGCAGGAGGTCAACAGAAAGGTGCAAGGGGTGAAAAAGAGGGCAAAAGAGAGTTGGGGTGAGAGAGTATTATCAAATTTTAGGGAGATTAAAAAGATGTTTTGTAAGGAGGTAAACAAAGTGCGTAAAAGAAGGGAACAAATGGGAACTTCAGTGAAGGGGGCTAAAGGGGAGGTGATAATAAGTAGTCTTGATATGAAAGGGAGATGAAGTGAGTATTTTGAAGGTTTGTTGGATGTGTTTGATGATTGAGTGGCAGATATAAGGTGTTTTGGTCGAGGTGGTGTGCAAAGTGAGAGAGTAAGTGAGAATGATTTGCTAAACAGAGAAGAGGTAGTAAAAGCTTTACGGAAGATGAAAGCCTTCAACGCTGCGGGTTTAGATGGTATTGCAGTGGAATTTATTAAAAAAGGGGTGACTACATTGTTGAGAAATTGTTAAGGTTATTTAATGTTTGTATGACTCATGGTGAGGTGCCTGAGGATAGGCGGAATGCTTGCATAGTGCCATTGTACAAAGGCAAAGGGGATAAAAGTGAGTGCTCAAATTACAGAGTTTTAAGTTTGCTGAGTATTCCTGGGAAATCATGTGGGAGGGTATTGATTGAGGTAAAGGCTATGTGGATCAGGTGTTTGCTTTGAAGAATGTATGTGAGAAATACTTAGAAAAGGAATGGATTTGTATGTAGCAGTAATGGATCTGGAGAAGGCATAAGATAGAGTTGATAGATATGTTCTTTGGAAGGTATTAGAAATATATGGTTTGGGAGGCAAGTGGTTAGAAGCAGTGAAAAGTTTTTATCGAGGATGTAAGGCATGTGTACGTGTAGGAAGAGAGGAAACCGATTGGTTCTCAGTGAATGTAGGTTTACGGCAGGGATGTGTGATGTCTCCATGATTGTTTAATTTTCTTATGGATGGGTCTGTTAGGGAGGTGGATGCAAGAGTCTTGGAAAGGGGGGGCAAGTATGCAGTCTGTTGTGGATGAGAGAGCTTGGGAAGTGAGTCAGTTTTTGTTCGCTGATGATGCAGCGCTGGTGACTGATTCATGTGAGAAACTGCAGAAACTGGTGACTGAGTTTGGTAAAGTGTGTGAAAGAAGAAAGCTGAGAGTAAATTCGAGTAAAAGCAAGGTTATCAGGTACAGTAGGGTTGAGGAACAAGTCAACTGGGAGGTAAGTTTGAATGGAGAAAAACAGGAGGAAGTGAAGTGTTTTAGATATCTTGGAGTGGATTTGGCAGAGGATGGAACCATGGAAGCGGAAGTGAATCATAGCGCGGAGGAAAGGGCGAGAATTCTGAGAGCATTGAAGAATGTGTAGAAGTCGAGAACATTATCTCGGAAAGCAAGAATGTCTATGTTTGAAAGGATAGTGGTTCCAACATTGTTGTATGGTTGCGAAGCGTGGGCTATGGATAGAGTTCTGCGCAGGACGGTGGATTTGCTGAAAATGCGATGTTTGAGGACAATATGTGGTGTGAGGTGGTTTGATAGAGTAAGTGATAATAGGGTAAGAGAGATGTGTGGTGATGAAAAGAGTGTGGTTTAGAGAGCAAAAGTGGGTGTTCTGAAATGGTTTGGTCAAATGGAGAGAATGAGTGAGTAAAGATTGATCAAGAGGATATATGTGTCAGAGGTGGAGGGAACTAGGAGGAGTGGGAGACCAAATTGGAGGTGGAAAGATGGAGTGAAAATGATTTTTGGTGATCGCGGCCTGAACATACAGGCGGTTGAAAGGTGTGCAAGAAATAGAGTGAATTGGAACGATATGGTATACCGGGGTCGACGTTCTGTCAATGGATTGAACCAGGGCATGTGAAGCGTCTGGGGTAAAGCATGGAAAGTTCTATGGGGCCTGGATGTGGAAAGGAGCTGTGGTTTCGGTTCATTGTTACATGACAACTAGAGACTGAGTTTGAACGAATGTGGTCTTTGTTGTCTTTTCCTAGCGCTACCTCGCGCACATGAGGGGGAGGGGGTTGTTATTTCTTGTGTGTCGGGGTGGCGATGGGAATGAATAAAGGCAGACTATGAATTATGTACATGTGTATATATGTATGTCTGTGTGTGTATATATATATGTATACGTTGAGATGTATAGGTATGTATATTTGCGTGTGTGGACGTGTATGTATATACATGTGTATGTGGGTGTGTTGGGCCATTCTTTCGTCTGTTTCCTTGCGCTACTTCGCTAACGCGGAAGACAGCGATTAAGTAAAATACATAAATAAAATGAATATATATTCATCATCTCCTGCGTTAGCGAGGTAGCGCAAGGAAACAGACGAAAGAATGGCCCGACACACCCACATACACATGTATATACATAAATGCCCGCACACACAGATATACATATGTATACATTTCAACATATAATACGTATACTTACACAGACATTTACAAATATACACATGTTCATATTCATACATGCTACCTTCATCCATTCCTGACGTCATCCCGCCACACATGTAATGATACCCCCCTCCCTCGCATGCGTGCGAGGTAGCGCCAGGAAAAGACAACAAAGGCCACATTCGTTCACACTCAGTCTGTAGCTGTAATGTATAACGCACCGAAACTACAGCTACCTTTCCACATTCAGACCCCACAAAACTTTCATGGTTTACCCCAGATATATAAATATAATTATCACATCATTTGTAGCAGAGTAGAAGACGAGAATATTGTGATTTCTCAGTAACTTAGAATTGCCTTATGTCCAGATATGATACGGAACGTTTCACTGGAAGGAAGTTTAGAGATCCGAAGTAGATCCCGTACTTTTTTTGTGTGTTCAAAGAAGATTGCTATTATTCTTTGCACTACATTTTTCCTGTTCCTGTTTGCAGGTGTTGATAAGTGTTTTATTTCTTTTTTTCTCATTTACCTGCAGGTATTTATCACTTGACAAAGCTAATGCGTTCTTAAATCCTTGTGACACTCCCAAGACTTCGAGGCCTGATTCATACAAGTCCTGAAAAGTTTCCATCATCGCTGGCTGTTTCTTCACCAACATGAAATACTTGAGATTAGCTGAGTAGACGATGGTCAGTGTCATGGTGTATAACCAGAGGAACAGGATGAAGATCTGAGTACTAGGATTGCGCGGAAGGGAGACATGAGCCTCACAGAAGTGCTGACCGAAGGCGTAATACCAGCTGAAGCTCAGGTCCTGCAGGCTCTTCAGCTCCCCACCACTGTTGAAAAAGCACACTTAATAGTGATGAATTTTAGCTCAGATCACAATACTTCCACAAAAGGCTTTGATAAATCTATTTCTTGTCTTTTACATGACAGATGATGTACATTTTCTTCTATAAATATAACTGAATGATAATCATGATTTTGAATATATTTTGGTTTCGTGCATCGTTGCGATATTAGTACACGCTTCTTATGCCTTTCCAAACTGGTCATGTACTAATGATAACTACCAACAAAAAGACAAAATCTAGAGTGAATAATTTACATCAAAAACATAATTAGATCAACAGATTAGGGACCTCTGGGTACTCGTCTGCTATTTCCTGCAGAGGACTGAGCTTCATAGGCTACCAAAGAAATCAACCACAAAAAAGAAGCAATATCGAAGAGGAAAATAAGCATGTCATCAAAGAAATGAGGACTATCTGCTGCTATAGAAATTAGAGATATACTTTTGTCTTTTATAATCTGTTCCTTTTCAAAGTTTCTATATTCTTTTTTTTTAAGCGTTATCAAAACCTGTTCCCAAAAGTCCTGAAAATGCGCAGAAATACTCTCAGTTATGACAGCCAATAATAATCACCTCGAAATATGGTGTAAAGAATCAAAGTCACATTTAATGGTAATGATCTGAATAGATATTAACTGAAATAATTATGAAGAAGTATCTACCAGAATAACCGTGTCCAAACACAATGTAAAAACAGGAAGGTCAGATATCAAGTCACGTACTGAGTGCCCATCCGCACTTCACGGGGATGATGAAGCCTCGATACGTTGGTACCTCTATACTTTTATAGACCTCAATACTTATGTCTCCCCGACTCTCTTTGAGGATGGATTAAATAAAGTACTCATCTTTTTTATTTTCTCTCAAGTTATCATTGTTCCACACATGTATCTATACACGCAGACACACACACACACACACACACACACACACACACATATATATATATATATATATATATATATATATATATATATATATATATATATATATATATATATATATATATATATATATATATATATATATATATCTTATTCTTTCAAACTATTCGCCATTTCCCGCATTGGCAAGGTAGCGTTAAGAACAGAGGACTGGACCTCTGAGGGAATATCCTCACCTGGCCCCCTTCTCTGTTCCTTCTTTTGGAAAATTAAAAAAAAATCAAGAGGGGAGGATTTCCAGACCCCCGCTCCCTCCCCTTTTAGTCGCCTTCTACGACACGCAGGGAATACGTGGGAAGTATTCTTTCTCCCTTATCCCCAGGGATAGTATATCCGCATCTGGTCTCCAAGGTAAGAAGCCTCTGGACGATATATTGATGTAGGTAAGGGAAGTCGGCAAGTTAGATTCGTAACTTCGGGAAAAGGATTGGCTCTGAGGATTGAGCCAGTCGTTCCTGTGCAGGAAGCGGGCCTGGGTTCAGGCGCAGGACTGGACGAGGTGAAGGAGGTTGTGGTTGTGGTGTTGGACTTACTTTTGGTGTTGTTTATTTTGTGTTCAAGTCCTCTGCATCATCACAGCAAAGTTCTTCTCCTTCTTCCTCCTCACCCGCCACCTATTGTTGGCACATCTCCGTGTTGCCCCTGTACTGTGTTTCTGCTACTTCTTTTTCTGTGCTGCTGCTGATGCTGTCGTATGACATGCATACACGCGTGCAGGCAGGGCTGTAGTAGTCGTGGACAAGCTGCAGGCAAGCAAGGCAGTAGTAATGTGTCTGGTCTTTGGTGTGGTTGCCTAAGGTGAAGGAAGGAAGGGTGTGGAATTTTGTGATGCATGGCTTGTCACTGATGATGATGATACTGATAGTAATAATATATATATATATATATATGGGGATAGGGGAGAAAGAATACTTCCCACGTATTCCCTGCGTGTCGTAGAAGGCGACTAAAAGGGGAGGGAGCGGGGGGCTGGAAATCCTCCCCTCTCGTTTCTTTTTTTTAATTTTCCAAAAGAAGGAACAGAGAATTGGGCCAGGTGAGGGTATTCCCTCAAAGGCCCAGTCCTCTGTTCTTAACGCTACCTCGCTAATGCGGGAAATGGAGAATAGTTTGAAAGAAGAAAGATATATATATATATATATATATATATATATATATATATATATATATATATATATATATATATATATATATATATATATATATATATATATATATATATATATATATATATATGTATATATATATATATATATATATATATATATATATATATATATATATATATATATATATATATATATATATATATATATATATATATATATATACACAAATATCCTTTGTTCTCACCTTTTTCCATTCTCTGCTCAGTCTCTCCTGGTACTTCCTCACACAAGTCTCCTTCAAATCTCACTTACTCTAACCACCCTCTTCACCCCAACATTCACTCTTCTCTTCTGAAAACCCATACAGATCTTCACCTTCGCCTCCACAAGATAATGATCAGACATCCCTCCAGTTGCACCTCTCAGCACATTAACATCCAAAAGTCTCTCTTTCGCGCGCCGTCAATTAACACGTAATCTAATAACGCTCTCTGGCCATCTCTCCTACTTACATACGTATAATTATGTATATCTCGCTTTTTAAACCAGTTATTCCCAATCACCAGTCCTTTTTCAGCACATAATTCTACAAGCTCTTCACCATTTCCTATACAACACTGAACACCCCATGTATACCAGCTATTCCCTCAACTGCCACATTAATCACCTTTGCATTCAAATCACCCATCACTATAACCCGGTCTTGTGCATCAAAACCAGTAACACACTCATTCAGCCGCTCACAAAACACTTGCCTCTTATGATCTTTCTTCTCATGCCCAGGTGCATATGCACCAATAATCACCCATCTCTCTCCATCAACTTTCAGTTTTACCCATATTAATCTAGAATTTACTTTCTTATATTCTATCACATACTCCCACAACAACTGTTTCAGGAGTAGTTCTCCTTCTTCCCTTGCTCTTGTCCTCTCACTAACCCCTGACTTTACTCCCAAGACATTTCCAAACCACTCTTCCCCTTTACCCTTGAGCTTCGTTTCACTTAGAGCCAAAACATCCAGGCTCCTTTCCTGAAGCATACTACCTATCTCTCCTTTTTTCACATCTTTGTTACAACCACACACATTTAGACACACCAATCGGAGCCTACGAGGAGGATGAGCACTCCCCGCGTGACTCCTTCTTCTGTTTCCCATTTTAGAAAATTAAAGTACAAGGAGGAGAGGGTTTCTGGTCCCCCGCTCCCTTCCCCTCTAGTCGCCTTCTACGACACGTGAGAGAGTGGGGGAGCAATGGGATGTATTTACGGAAGCAGTGATGACTTGCGCAAAAGATGCTTGTGGCATGAGAAGCGTGGGAGGTGGGTTGGATACAAAGGGTAGTGAGAGGTGGGATGAGGAAGTAAGATTATTAGTGAAAGAGAAGGGAGAGGCATTTGGACGATTTTTGCAGGGAAAAATGCAAATGAGTGAGAGATGTATAAAAGAAAGAGACAGGAGGTCAAGATAAAGGTGCATAATGTGAAAAAGAAGGGAAATGAGAGTTGGGGTGAGAGAGTATCATTAAATTTTAGGGAGAATAAAAAGGTTTTCTGGAAGGAGGTAAATAAAGTGAGTAAGACAAGGGAGCAAATGGGAGCTTCAGTGAAGGGGGCTAATGGGGAGGAGATCACAAGTAGTGGTGATGTGAGAAGGAGATGGAGTGAGCATTTTGAAGGTTTGTTGAATGTGCTTGATGACAGAGTGGCAGATATAGGGTGTTTTGTTCGAAGTGGTGTGCAAAGTGAGAGGCATAGGGAAAATGATTGGGTAAACAGAGAAGAGGTAGTAAAAGCTTTGCGGAAGATGAAAGCCGGAAAGGAAGCAGGTTTGGATGGTATTGCAGTGGAATTTATTAAAAAATGGGGTGACTGTATTGTTGACTGGTTGGTAAAGTTATTTAATGTATGTATGATTCATGTTGAGGTGCCTGAGGATTGGCGGAATGCGTGCATAGTGCCATTGTACAAAGGCAAAGTGGATAAGAGTGAGTGCTCAAATTTCAGAGGTATAAGTTTGCTCAGTATTCCTGGAAAATTATATGGGAGGGTATTGATTGAGAGGGTGAAGGCATGTACAGAGCATCAGATTGGGGAAGAGCAGTGTGGTTTCAGAAGTGGTAGAGGATGTGTGCATCAGGTGTTTTCTTTGAAGAATGTATGTGAGAAATACTTAGAAATGCAAATGGATTTGTATGTAGCATTTATGGATCTGGAAAAGCCATCTGATAGAGTTGATAGAGATGCTCTGTGGAAGGTATTAAGAATTTATGGTGTGGGAGGCAAGTTGTTAGAAGCAGTGAAAAGTTTGTTATCGAGGATGTAAGGCATGTGTACGTGTAGGAAGAGAGGAAAGTGATTGGTTGTCAGTGAATGTAGGTTTGCGGCATTGGTGTGTGATGATTCCATGGTTGTTTGATTTGTTTATGGATGGGGTTGTTAGGGAGGTGAATGCAAGAGTTTTGGAAAGAGGGGCAAGTATGCAGTCTGTTGGGGATGAGAGAGCTTGGGAAGTGAGTCAGTTGTTGTTCCCTGATGATACAGCGCTGGTGGCTGATTCATGTGAGAAACTGCAGAAGCTGGTGACTGAGTTTGGTAAAATGTGTGAAAGAAGAAAGGTAAGAGTAAATGTGAATGAGAGCAAGGTTATTAGGTACAGTAGGGTTGCGGGTCAAGTCAATTGGGAGGTAAGTTTGAATCGAGAAAAACTGGAAGAAGTAAAGTGTTTTGGATATCTAGGAGTGGATTTAGCAGAGGATAGAACCATGGAAGCGGAAGTGAATCATCGGGTGGGGGAGGGGGCGAAATTCCTGGGAGCCTTGAAGAATGTGTGGAAGTCGAGAACATTATCTCCGAAAACAATAATGGCTATGTTTGAAGGAATAGTGGTTCCAACAATGTTGTATGGTTGCGAGGCATGGGCTATGGATAGAGTTGTGCGCAGGAGGGTGGATGCGCTGGAAATGAGATGTTTGAGGACAATATGTGGTGTGAGGTGGTTTGATCGAGTAAGTAATGTAAGGGTAAGAGAGATGTGTGGAAATAAAAAGAGCATGGTTGAGAGAGCAGAAGAGGGTGTTTTGAAATGGTTTGGGTACATGGAGAGAATGAGTGGGGAAAGATTGACCAAGAGGATATATGTGTCGGAGGTGGAGGGAACGAGGAGAAGTGGGAGACCAAATTGGAGGTGGAAAGATGGAGTGAAAAAGATTTTGTGTGATCGGGGCCTGAACATGCAGGAGGGGGAAAGGCGGTCTAGGAATAGAGTGAATTGGATCGATGTGGTATACACCGGGGTCGACATGCTGCCAATGGATTGAATCAGGGCATGTGAAGCGTCTGGGGTAAACCATGGAAAGTTCTATGGGGCCTAGATGTGGAAAGGGAGCTCTGGTTTCGGTGTATTTTTACATGACAGCTAGAAACTGAGTGTGAACGAATGGGGCCTTTGTTTTCTTTTCCTAGCGCTACCTCGCACACATGAGGGGGGAGGGGGATGATATTCCATGTGTGGCGAGTTGGCGATGAAAATGAATAAATGCAGATAGTGTGAATTGTGTGCATGGGTATATATGTATGTGTCTCTGTGTGTATATATATGTGTACACTGAGATGAATAGGTATGTACATTTGCGTGTATGGACGTGTATGTATATACATGTGTAGGGGGGTGGGTTGGGCCACTTCTTTCGTCTGTTTCCTTGCGCTACCTTGCAAACGCGGGAGACAGCGACAAAGGAAAATAAATAGATAAAACATATATAAATATATATATAGTTGAGGGAATAATTGGTATACATGGGGTGTTCAGTGTTGTAAATGGAAATGGTGAAGAGCTTGTAGATCTATGTGCTGAAAAAGGACTGATGATTGGGAATACCTGGTTTAAAAAGCGAGATATACATAAGTATACTTATGTAAGTAGGAGAGATGTCCAGAGAGCGTTATTGGATTACGTGTTAATTGACAGGCGTGCGAAAGAGAGACTTTTGGATGTTAATGTGCTGAGAGGTGCAACTGGAGGGATGTCTGATCATTATCTTGTGGAGGCTAAGGTGAAGATTTGTATGGGTTTTCAGAAAAGAAGAGTGAATGTTGGGGTGAAGAGGGTGGTGAGAGTAAGTGAGCTTGGGAAGGAGACCTGTGTGAGGAAGTACCAGGAGAGACTGAGTACAGAATGGAAAAAGGTGAGAACAATGGATGAAAGGGGAGTGGGGGAGGAATGGGATGTATTTAGGGAATCAGTGATGGATTGCGCAAAAGATGCTTGTGGCATGAGAAGAGTGGGAGGTGGGTTGATTAGAAAGGGTAGTGAGTGGTGGGATGAAGAAGTAAGAGTATTAGTGAAAGAGAAGAGAGAGGCATTTGGACGATTTTTGCAGGGAAAAAATGCAATTGAGTGGGAGATGTATAAAAGAAAGAGACAGGAGGTCAAGAGAAAGGTGCAAGAGGTGAAAAAAAGGGCAAATGAGAGTTGGGGTGAGAGAGTATAATTAAATTTTAGGGAGAATAAAAAGATGTTCTGGAAGGAGGTAAATAAAGTGCGTAAGACAAGGAAGCAAATGGGAACTTCAGTGAAGGGCGCAAATGGGGAGGTGATAACAAGTAGTGGTGATGTGAGAAGTAGATGGAGTGAGTATTTTGAAGGTTTGTTGAATGTGTTTGATGATAGAGTGGCAGATATAGGGTGTTTTGGTCGAGGTGGTGTGCAAAGTGAGAGGGTTAGGGAAAATGATTTGGTAAACAGAGAAGAGGTAGTGAAAGCTTTGCGGAAGATGAAAGCCGGCAAGGCAGCAGGTTTGGATGGTATTGCAGTGGAATCTATTAAAAAAGGGGGTGACTGTATTGTTGACTGGTTGGTAAGGTTATTTAATGTATGTATGACTCATGGTGAGGTGCCTGAGGATTGGCGGAATGCGTGCATAGTGCCATTGTACAAAGGCAAAGGGGATAAGAGTGAGTGCTCAAATTACAGAGGTATAAGTTTGTTGAGTATTCCTGGTAAATTATATGGGAGGGTATTGATTGAGAGGGTGAAGGCATGTACAGAGCATCAGATTGGGGAAGAGCAGTGTGGTTTCAGAAGTGGTAGAGGATGTGTGGATCAGGTGTTTGCTTTGAAGAATGTATGTGAGAAATACTTAGAAAAGCAAATGGATTTGTATGTAGCATTTATGGATCTGGAGAAGGCATATGATAGAGTTGATAGAGATGCTCTGTGGAAGGTATTAAGAATATATGGTGTGGGAGGAAAGTTGTTAGAAGCAGTGAAAAGTTTTTATCGAGAATGTAAGGCATGTGTACGTGTAGGAAGAGAGGAAAGTGATTGGTTCTCAGTGAAGGTATAAATGTATAAAAAAAAAAATATATATATATATATATATATATATATATATATATATATATATATATATATATATATATATATATATATATATATATATATATATATATATATATATTTATTTTTTATTTATTCTTTTATTATACTTTGTCGCTGTCTCCCGCGTTTGCGAGGTAGCGTAAGGAAACAGACGAAAGAAATGGCCCCACCCCCCCCCCCCCCATACACATGTATATACATACGTCCACACACGCAAATATATATACCTACACAGCTTTCCATGGTTTACCCCAGACGCTTCACATGCCTTGATTCAATCCACTGACAGCACGTCAACCCCGGTATACCACATCGCTCCAATTCACTCTATTCCTTGCCCTCCTTTCACCCTCCTGCATGTTCAGGCCCCGATCACACAAAATCTTTTTCACTCCATCTTTCCACCTCCAATAAGGTCTCCCTCTTCTCCTCGTTCCCTCCACCTCCGACACATATATCCTCTTGGTCAATCTTTCCTCACTCATTCTTTCCATGTGCCCAAACCACTTCAAAACACCCTCTTCTGCTCTCTCAACCAAGCTCTTTTTATTTCCACACATCTCTCTTCCCCTTACGTTACTCACTCGATCAAACCACCTCACACCACACATTGTCCTCAAACATCTCATTTCCAGCACATCCATCCTCCTGCGCACAACTCTATCCATAGCCCACGCCTCGCAACCATACAACATTGTTGGAACCACTATTCCTTCAAACATACCCATTTTTGCTTTCCGAGATAATGTTCTCGACTTCCACACATTCTTCAAGGCTCCCAGAATTTTCGCCCCCTCCCCCACCCTATGATCCACTTCCGCTTCCATGGTTCCATCCGCTGCCAGATCCACTCCCAGATATCTAAAACACTTCACTTCCTCCAGTTTTTCTCCATTCAAACTCACCTCCCAATTGACTTGACCCTCAACCCTACTGTACCTAATAACCTTGCTCTTATTCACATTTACTCTTAACTTTCTTCTTCCACACACTTTACCAAACTCAGTCACCAGCTTCTGCAGTTTCTCACATGAATCAGCCACCAGCGCTGTATCATCAGCGAACAACAACTGACTCACTTCCCAAGCTCTCTCATCCCCGACAGACTTCATACTTGCCCCTCTTTCCAAAACTCTTGCATTTACCTCCTTAACAACCCCATCCATAAACAAATTAAACAACCATGGAGACATCACACACCCCTGCCGCAAACCTACATTCACTGAGAACCAATCACTTTCCTCTCTTCCTACACGTACATATGCCTTACATCCTCGATAAAAACTTTTCACTTCTTCTAACAACTTTCCTCCCACACCATATATTCTTAATACCTTCCACAGAGCATCTTTATCAACTCTATCATATGCCTTCTCCAGATCCATAAATGCTACATACAAATCCATTTGCTTTTCTAAGTATTTCTCACATACATTCTTCAAAGCAAACACCTGATCCACACATCCTCTACCACTTCTGAAACCACACTGCTCTTCCCCAATCTGATGCTCTGTACATGCCTTCACCCTCTCAATCAATACCCTCCCATATAATTTACCAGGAATACTCAACAAACTTTTACCTCTGTAATTTGAGCACTCACTCTTATCCCCTTTGCCTTTGTACAATGGCACTATGCACGCATTCCGCCAATCCTCAGGCACCTCACCATGAGTCATACATACATTAGATAACCTTACCAACCAGTCAACAGTACAGTCATCCCCTTTTCCAATAAATTCCACTGCAATACCATCCAAACCTGCTGTCTTGCCGGCTTTCATCTTCCGCAAAGCTTTCACTACCTCTTCTCTGTTTACCAAATCATTTTCCCTAACCCTCTCACTTTGCACACCACCTCGACCAAAACACCCTATATCTGCCACTCTATCATCAAACACATTCAACAAACCTTCAAAATACTCACTCCATCCCCTTCTCACATCACCACTACTAGTTTTCACCTCACCATTTGCGCCCTTCACTGAAGTTCCCATTTGCTCCCTTGTCTTACGCACTTTATTTACCTCCTTCCAGAACATCTTTTTATTCTCCATAAAATTTAATGATACTCTCTCACCCCAACTCTCATTTGCCCTCTTTTTCACCTCTTGCACTTTTCTCTTGACCTCCTGTCTCTTTCTTTTATACATCTCCCACTCAATTGCATTTTTTCCCTGCAAAAATCGTCCAAATGCCTCTCTCTTCTCTTTGACTAATACTCTTACTTCTTCATCCCACCACTCACTACACTTTCTAATCAACCCACCTCCCACTCTTCTCATGCCACAAGCATCTTTTGCGCAATCCATCACTGATTCCCTAAATACATCCCATTCCTCCCCCACTCCCCTTACTTCCATTGTTCTCACCTTTTTCCATTCTGTACTCAGTCTCTCCTGGTACTTCCTCACACAGGTCTCCTTCCCAAGCTCACTTACTCTCACCACCCTCTTCACCCCAACATTCACTCTTCTTTTCTGAAAACCCATACAAATCTTCACCTTAGCCTCCACAAGATAATGATCAGACATCCCTCCAGTTGCACCTCTCAGCACATTAACATTATCATATATATATATATATATATATATATATATATATATATATATATATATATATATATATATATATATATATATATATATATATATATATATATATATATATATATATATATATATATATATATATATATATATATATATATATATATATATGTATATATATATATATATATATATATATATATATATATATATATATGTTTTGGCTCTGAGTGAAACGAAGCTCAAGGGTAAAGGGGAATAGTGGTTTGGGAATGTCTTGGGAGTAAAGTCAGGGGTTAGTGAGAGGACAAGAGAAGGGAAAGGAGTAGCACTACTCCTGAAACAGGAGTGGTGGGAGCATGTGATGGAGCGTAAGAAAGTAAACTGCTGCTCTATAGGTAAAACTGAAAGTAAATGGAGACAGATGGGTGATTATTGGTGCATATGCACCTTGGAATAAGAAGAAAGATCATGAGGCAAGTGTTTTGGGAGCAGCTGAGTGAATGTGTTAGTAGTTTTGATGCACAAGACCGGATGAGTAATGTGGCAGTTGAGGGAATAATTCGTGTGCATGGGGTGAATAGCTTGTAGATTTACGTGCTGAAAAAGGACTGGTGATTGGGAATAACTGGTTTAAAAAGAGAGATATACATAAGTATCTGTATGTAAGTAGAAGAGATGGCCAGAGAGCGTTATTGGATTACGAGCTAAGTGGTAGACGCGATAGACTTTTGGATGTTAATGTTCTGAGAGGTGGAACTGGAGGGATGTCTGATCATTATCTTTTGGAGGCAAAGGTGAAGAATTGTAGAGGTTTTCAGAAGAGAGAATGTTGGGGTTAAGAGAGTGGTGAGAGTGAGTGAGCTTGGGAAGGAGACTTGTTAGAGGAAGTGCCAGGAGAGACTGAGTACGGAATGGAAAAACGTGAGAACAAAGGACGTAAGGGGAGAAGGGGAGGAATGGGATATATTTAGTGATGGCATGAGCAAAAGATGCTTGTGGCATGAGAAGCGTGGGATGTGGGTAGATTAGAAAGGGTAGTGAGTGGTGGGATAAGGAAGTAAGGTCATTAGTGAAAGAGAAGGGAGGGGCATTTGGACGATTTTTTGCACCTGAAAATGTATAAAAGAAAGAGGCAGGAGGTCAAGAGAAAGGAGCAAGAGGCGAAAAAGAGGGCAAATGAGAGTTTGGGTGGGAGAGTATCATTAAATTTTAGGGAGAATAAAAAGATGTTTTGGAATGAGGTAAATAAAGTGCGTAAGACAAGGGAACAAATGGGACCTTCAGTGAAGGTGGCTAATGGGGAGGTGAAAACAAGTAATGGTGATGTGAGACGGAGATGGAGTGATTATTTTGAAGGTTTGTTGAATGTGTTTTATGATAGAGTGGCAGATATAGGGTGTTCTGGTCTAGGTGGTGTGCAAAGTGAGAGGGTTAGGGAGAATGATTTGGTAAACAGAGGAGAGGTATTAAGCATATATGGTGTGGGAGGCAAGTTGCAAGAAGCAGTTAAAAGTTTTTATCGAGGATGTAAGGCATGTTTACGTGTAGGAAGAGAGGAAAGTAACTGGTTCTCAGTGAATGTTGGTTTGCGACAGGGGTGTCCGATGTCTACATGTGTGTTTGATTTATTCATGGATTGTGTTGTTAGGAAGGTGAATGCAAGAGTTTTGGAAATAGGGGCAAGTAAGCAATCTGTTGTTGATGAGAGAACTTGGGAAGTGAGTCAGTTGTTCACTGATGTTACAGCGCTGGTGGCTGATTCATGTGAGAAACTGTAGAAGCTGGTGACTGACTTTGGTAAAGTGTGTGAAAGAAGAAAGCTGAGGGTAAATGTGAATAAAAACAAGGATATTAGGCACAATAGGGTTGAGAGACAAGTCAATTGGGAGGTAAGTTTGAATGGAGAAAAACTGGAGGAAGTGAATTCTTTTAGATATATTTGAGTGGATTTGGCAGCGGATGGAACCATGGAAGCGGAAGTGAATCATAGAGTGGGGGAAGGGGCGAGACTATGTGTGGAAGTCGAGACCATTATCTCGGAAAGCAAAAATGGGTTTGTTTGAAGGAATAGTGGTTCCAACAATGTTATATCGTTCCAAGGCGTAGGATGGTGTAGGTGCTGGAAATGAGATGTTTGAGGACGATATGTGGTGTGAGGTGGTTTGAGCGAGTAAGTGATAATAGGGTGAGAGAGATGTGTGGTAATAAAAAGAGTGTGGTTGAGAGAGCAGAAGAGGGTGTTTTGAAATGGTTTGGTCGCATGGGGAGAATGAGTGAGAAGAGATTGACCAAGAGGATATATTTGTCAGAGGTGTAGGGAACGAGGAGAAGTGGGAGACCAATTTGGAGGTGGAAAGATGGAGTGAAAAAGATTTTGAGTGATCGGGGCCTGAATATGCAGGAGGGTGAAAGGCGTGCAAGGAATAGGGTGAATTGGAACGATGTGGTATACCGGGGTCGACGTGCTGTCAGTGGATTGAACCAGGGCATGTGAAGCGTCTGGGATAAACCATGGAAAGTTTTATGAGGTCTAGATGTGGAGAGGGAGCTGCGGTTTCGGTGCATTATACATGACAGCTAGAGAATGAGTGTGAATGAATGTGTCCTTTGTTGTCTTTTCCTAGCGTTACCGCTAGGCTATGGTCGACCCTAATAGGGAATTGACTACTCGAATGATATGTACCCGTATACCCTTCGTCTTACTTTGGGGAGCAACGGGGTCTACACTGGTCATCTCCCATCAGGCTCACACAGCCAGCAGATAGCATTTTACCAAACCTAACTGTACAGCGCGTTAGCGCTCCCGCCTGTTGCCCAGGGATCTCGTGTTCGTGTTGGCTCTCTTTCCAAGGTTGTGATTCTTTCTTAATGAATCAAACTCCTTTTCTGCCCATCGATAGGTTTAAGATTGTACTTTCATTATGTCTGCGTAATAACTAATCATTTCCACTGTATAATGGCATTTCTTTAGTCATCTTTGAATGTCTTTTAATCTTGTTTCTGTTATGAGTATGGAGCCTCCTGGAATCTAATGTTAAAGGAAAGCGAAATCATACAGTGGATGTTACTTTGTTAGCATTGCGATGAAAATGTAAAAAATCTATGAGATAGAGATATGTGAGAAGAGCATGGCAAAAGTAGATTATGACACAACGAATGTTGTTACCTACGTGGTGTTGCGACGAGCATTGCTTACCGTGAAGCATTACCGCCTATGTTTGAGTCCTGATCGAGGTAGTTAGATTACAGTCAACTCAGCTATTCATCCTTTCCTAGAGGTTGCGAGTTAAACTGAGTACCTGGCTAAAGTCAGGATAGTTTAAACACAGATGATTATAAAAAGTGGATCAATAGGTGAACGTGACCTCTGCACAAATTTGAAAACAAAACACAAAACGAATATGCAAACCTTGTAAGCGATCAAATATACATCGGTTTGCTTGACGACTATATGACAAACATAAAGACAGTGAAATCATGACAAATCTTCAACACACACCAAAAATAAGAATTGTGAATGAAGAACGAAGCGAATGCACAAACATAAGCGTTATATACTGATATAGTGTATAACGATCTTTACTGTACATATTGACTCACCATCGACCACTACCCCTGGCCAAGAGGAAGAGAAGTGGTCCTGAGACAATGAGACCAGCAACGACTGCCAGCCAGGTCCACTGGTGGAAAGGGAAGGCCAGGGACTGCCAGTTTGGTAAGGGAGGCTCCACTCGGGTCATAAAGCACATCGACTGTGTTAAGATATAAAGTTTGATTAGTGACAATGTTTAGAAGTTAGGGGTACAAGACTATTAGATACAAAAAGAACAAGAAGACATCGATCTCAAGGAAATAAGGAATTCACAAATTCAAAATAATGTAAGAGTGAAAGATGAAGTTAGAGGATCATATAATACTGCAGGTTTGGTGAGAGTTCAAATTTGAATAAGATTCTCATCGATAAACAAATTATTTCATCTGTACTCATTACACTATATGCCACTGTGCAACAAGTTCATTATCTCCGTAATACTTCCCTGTTCTCCTATCAATTTTCCTCCCAATACCTCTTTTCCTCCATGCTTATGGTGTCTTCTTAACTATGTTATCTTTGCCTCGCACAAAGTACCTAATTTCTTTTTCATTCCCTCTACATTCATTCTACGTCTATGTTATTTTTATCAGTACTTCTAGCTCGAAGACATCTTATTTCAATTTCTTCATTTCTCACTTGTCCCCCTTTCTGTCTTTGGCTATGATATAAAAAATCCATCCCCACATCTTGAATTCTCCTGTTATCGTCAGTTAGATTCTAGCAACAGACAGTCATGCGTAGGAAAAGCACGATTCACACCCAATAGACTCCTACACCAGTAAGATGGTATACCATACCTTTATTGCTTGCAAAATGAAGACCTCTCGACTTTTCAATATATCGGTATTCCTTTCTTCATTATCTGAATCATGTCAACCTCTCGTGTAGCGATCCTAAACTGTGATCAATGATACTTCTTAAAAGTAGCAACTTTTCAAATGTTGAAACTAGATTAAAAACAACCTTACTAACAATTTCCTCAAACTCAATTAACAAAGTACAGAAATTCATAAACCATAATGCTGAGTAACAAATTACCTTTCCTCTATATCCACATCCCCTTGCATCATTTATCAAAGTCAGCAATTTAAATAGTGAACCAAGTTCTTCCTTGATAAAATATATATATAAGGAATATAATAAATCATTGGGATATTCTATTTTCTTATCTTACTGCAGCCTTGATATGAATCCAACCACACCTTCAATACCTGGACACTTCCAACAGATACGATGTTGTTATCCATTTTATTATCTCATCTTTTCCTACAAAACAATTGCTTCTAACGATACAAAACAACGCAAGGAATTCAGAAAGAAAAGGCCAATTTGGTTCTTTATGACTAAAAAACATATCTGATTTTCGTGAATCAAAGTGGTATGAATAAGAATACATACGTATGTTAAAGAGAAAAATACGGTAAATATGTATTTAAGGGGGCATTAGAAATGTTAGCCTTGCAACTACACACAACCACACACACACACACACATATACATATATATTTATATATATATATATATATTTTTTTTTTTTATACTTTGTCGCTGTCTCCCGCGTTTGCGAGGTAGCGCAAGGAAACAGACGAAAGAAATGGCCCAACCCCACCCATACATATGTATATACATACGTCCACACACGCAAATATACATACCTACACAGCTTTCTATGGTTTACCCCAGACGCTTCACATGCCCTGCTTCAATCCACTGACAGCACGCCAACCCCGGTATACCACATCGATCCAATTCACTCTATTCCTTGCCCTCCTTTCACCCTCCTGCATGCTCAGGCCCCGATCACACAAAATCTTTTTCACTCCATCTTTCCACCTCCAATTTGGTCTCCCTCTTCTCCTTGTTCCCTCCACCTCCGACACATATATCCTCTTGGTCAATCTTTCCTCACTCATCCTCTCCATGTGCCCAAACCACTTCAAAACACCCTCTTCTGCTCTCTCAACCACGCTCTTATTATTTCCACACATCTCTCTTACCCTTACGTTACTCACTCGATCAAACCACCTCACACCACACATTTTCCTCAAACATCTCATTTCCAGCACATCCATCCTCCTGCGCACAACTCTATCCATAGCCCACGCCTCGCAACCATACAACATTGTTGGAACCACTATTCCTTCAAACATACCCATTTTTGCTTTCCGAGATAATGTTCTCGACTTCCACACATTCTTCAAGGCCCCCAGGATTTTCGCCCCTTCCCCCACCCTATGATCCACTTCCGCTTCCATGGTTCCATCCGCTGCCAGATCCACTCCCAGATATCTAAAACACTTCACTTCCTCCAGTTTTTCTCCATTCAAACTCACCTCCCAATTGACTTGACCCTCAACCCTACTGTACCTAATAACCTTGCTCTTATTCACATTTACTCTTAACTTTCTTCTTCCACACACTTTTCCAAACTCAGTCACCAGCTTCTGCAGTTTCTCACATGAATCAGCCACCAGCGCTGTATCATCAGCGAACAACAACTGACTCACTTCCCAAGCTCTCTCATCCCCAACAGACTTCATACTTGCCCCTCTTTCCAAAACTCTTGCATTTACCTCCCTAACAACCCCATCCATAAACAAATTAAACAACCATGGAGACATCCCACACCCCTGCCGCAAACCTACATTCACTGAAAACCAATCACTTTCCTCTCTTCCTACACGTACACATGCCTTACATCCTCGATAAAAACTTTTCACTGCTTCTAACAACTTGCCTCCCACACCATATATTCTTAATACCTTCCACAGAGCATCTCTATCAACTCTATCATATGCCTTCTCCAGATCCATAAATGCTACATACAAATCCATTTGCTTTTCTAAGTATTTCTCACATACATTCTTCAAAGCAAACACCTGATCCACACATCCTCTACCACTTCTGAAACCACACTGCTCTTCCCCAATCTGATGCTCTGTACATGCCTTCACCCTCTCAATCAATACCCTCCCATATAATTTACCAAGAATACTCAACAAACTTATACCTCTGTAATTTGAGCACTCACTCTTATCCCCTTTGCCTTTGTACAATGGCACTATGCACGCATTCCGCCAATCCTCAGGCACCTCACCATGAGTCATACATACATTAAATAACCTTACCAACCAGTCAACAATACAGTCACCCCCTTTTTTGATAAATTCCACTGCAATACCATCCAAACCTGCTGTCTTGCCGGCTTTCATCTTCCGCAAAGCTTTCACTACCTCTTCTCTGTTTACCAAATCATTTTCCCTAACCCTCTCACTTTGCACACCACCTCGACCAAAACACCCTATATCTGCCACTCTATCATCAAACACATTCAACAAACCTTCAAAATACTCACTCCATCTCCTTCTCACATCACCACTACTTGTTGTCACCTCCCCACTTGCGCCCTTCACCGAAGTTCCCATTTGCTCCCTTGTCTTACGCACTTTATTTACCTCCTTCCAGAACATCTTTTTATTCTCCCTAAAATTTAATGATACTCTCTCACCCCAACTCTCATTTGCCCTTTTTTCACCTCTTGCACCTTTCTCTTGACCTCCTGTCTCTTTCTTTTATACATCTCCCACTCAATTGCATTTTTTCCCTGCAAAAATCGTCCAAATGCCTCTCTCTTCTCTTTCACTAATACTCTTACTTCTTCATCCCACCACTCACTACCATTTCTAATCAACCCACCTCCCACTCTTCTCATGCCACAAGCATCTTTTGCGCAATCAATCCATTCCTCCCCCACTCCCCTTACTTCCATTGTTCTCACCTTTTTCCATTCTGTACTCAGTCTCTCCTGGTACTTCCTCACACAGGTCTCCTTCTCAAGCTCACTTACTCTCACCACCCTCTTCACTCCAACATTCACTCTTCTTTTCTGAAAACCCATACAAATCTTCACCTTAGCCTCCACAAGATAATGATCAGACATCCCTCCAGTTGCACCTCTCAGCACATTAACATCCAAAAGTCTCTCTTTCGCACGCCTGTCAATTAACACGTAATCTAATAACGCTCTCTGGCCATCTCTCCTACTTACATAAGTATACTTATGTATATCTCGCTTTTTAAACCAGGTATTCCCAATCATCAGTCCTTTTTCAGCACATAAATCTACAAGCTCTTCACCATTTCCATTTACCACACTGAACACCCCATGTATACCAATTATTCCCTCAACTGCCACATTACTCACCTTTGCATTCAAATCACCCATCACTATGACCCGGTCTCGTGCATCAAAACCACTAACACACTCATTCAGCTGCTCCCAAAACACTTGCCTTATATATATATATATATATATATATATATATATATATATATATATATATATATATATATATATATATATATATATATATATATATATATATATATATATATATATATATATATATATATATATATATATATATATATATATATATATATATATATATATATATATATATAGATATATTTTAGGGAGAATAAAAAGATGTTCTGGAAGGAGGTAAATAAAGTGCGTAAGACAAGGGAGCAAATTGGAACTTCAGTGAAGGGCGCAAATGGGGAGGTGATAACAAGTATTGGTGATGTGAGAAGGAGATGGAGTGAGTATTTTGAAGGTTTGTTGAATGTGTTTGATGATAGAGTGGCAGATATAGGGTGTTTTGGTCGAGGTGGTGTGCAAAGTACGAGGGTTAGGGAAAATGATTTGGTAAACAGAGAAGAGGTAGTAAAAGCTTTGCGGAAGATGAAAGCCGGCAAGGCAGCAGGTTTGGATGGTATTGCAGTGGAATTTATTTAAAAAGGGTGGGACTGTATTGCTGACTGGTTGGTAAGGTTATTTAATGTATGTATGACTCATGGTGAGATGCCTGAGGATTGGCGGAATGCGTGCGTAGTGCCATTGTACAAAGGCAAAGAGGATAAGAGTGAGTGTTCAAATTACAGAGGTATAAGTTTGTTGAGTACTCCTGGCAAATTATAAGGGAGGGTATTGATTGAGAGGGTGAAGGCACGTACAGAGCATCAGATTGGGGAAGAGCAGTGTGGTTTCAGAAGTGGTAGAGGATGTGTGGATCAGGTGTTTGCTTTGAAGAAAGTATGTGAGAAATACTTAGAAAAGCAAATGGATTTGTATGTAGCATTTATGGATCTGGAGAAGGCATATGATAGAGTTGATAGAGATGCTCTGTGGAAGGTATTAAGAATATATGGTGTGGGAGGCAAGTTGTTAGAAGCAGTGAAAAGTTTTTATCGAGGATGTAAGGCATGTGTACGTGTAGGAAGAGAGGAAAGTGATTGGTTCTCAATGAATGTAGGTTTGCGGCAGGGGTGTGTGATGTCTCCATGGTTGTTTAATTTGTTTATGGATGGGGTTGTTAGGGAGGTGAATGCAAGAGTTTTGGAAAGACGGGCAAGTATGAAGTCTGTTGGGGATGAGAGAGCTTGGGAAGTGAGTCAGTTGTTGTTCGCTGATGATACAGCGCTGGTGGCTGATTCATGTGAGAAACTGCAGAAACTGGTGACTGAGTTTGGTAAAGTGTGTGAAAGAAGAAAGTTAAGAGTAAATGTGAATAAGAGCAAGGTTATTAGGTACAGTAGTGTTGAGGGTCAATTCAATTGGGAGGTGAGTTTGAATGGAGAAAAACTGGAGGAAGTGAAGTGTTTTAGATATCTGGGAGTGGATCTGGCAGCGGATGGAACCATGGAAGCGGAAGTGGATCATAGGGTGGGGGAGGGGGCGAAAATTCTGGGGGCCTTGAAGAATGTGTGGAAGTCGAGAACATTATCTCGGAAAGCAAAAATGGGTATGTTTGAAGGAATAGTGGTTCCAACAATGTTGTATTGTTGCGAGGCGTGGGCTATGGATAGAGTTGTGCGCAGGAGGATGGATGTGCTGGAAATGAGATGTTTGAGGACAATGTGTGGTGTGAGGTGGTTTGATCGAGTGAGTAACGTAAGGGTAAGAGAGATGTGTGGAAATAAAAAGATCGTGGTTGAGAGAGCAGAAGAGGGTGTTTTGAAGTGGTTTGGGCACATGGAGAGAATGAGTGAGGAAAGATTGACCAAGAGGATATATGTGTCGGAGGTGGAGGGAAGAGGAGAAGAGTGAGACCAAATTGGAGGTGGAAAGATGGAGTGAAAAAGATTTTGTGTGATCGGGGCCTGAACATGTAGGAGGGTGAAAGGAGGGCAAGGAATAGAGTGAATTGGAGCGATGTGGTATACCGGGGTTGACGTGCTGTCAGTGGATTGAATCAAGGCATGTGAAGCGTCTGGGGTAAACCATGGAAAGCTGTGTAGGTATGTATATTTGCGTGTGTGGACGTATGTATATACATGTGTATGGGGGGGGGGGGGTTGGGCCATTTCTTTCGTCTGTTTCCTTGCGCTACCTCGCAAACGCGGGAGACAGCGACAAAGTATAATAAAAAAAAGAATAACCATCCAAACCTGCTGCCTTGCCGGCTTTCATCTTCCGTAAAGCTTTTACTACCTCTTCTCCATTTACCAAATCATTTTCCCTAACCCTCTCACTTTGCACACCACCTCGACCAAAACACCCCATATCTGCCACATCCAACAAACCTTCAAAATACTCAATCCATCTCCTTCTCACATCATCACTACTTGTTATCACCTCCCCATTAGCCACCTTCACTGAAGTTCCCATTTGTTCCCTTGTCTTACGCACTTTATTTACCTCCTTCCAAAACATCTATATCCCTGGGGATAGGGAAGAAAGAATACTTCCCACGCATTCCTCACGTGTCGTACAAGGCGACTAAAGGGAACGGGAGCGGGGGGCCAGAAGCCCTCCCCTCCTTGTATTTTAACTTTCTAAAAGGGGAAACAGAAGAAGGAGTTACGCGATGAGTGCTGATCCTCCCCGAAAGGCTTAAATTGGGGTATCTAAATGTGTGTGACTGTAACCAAGATGAGAAAAAAGGAGATATAGGTAGTATGTTTCAGGAAAGGAACCTGGGTGTTTTGGCTCTGAGTGAAACGAAGCTCAAGGGTAAATGGGAAGAGTGGTTTGGGAATGTCTTGGGAATAAAGTCATGGGTTAGTGAGAGGACAAGAGCAAGGGAATGAGTAGCACTACTCCTGAATCACGAGTTGTGGGAGTATGTGATAGAGTGTAAGAAAAATAAATTCTAGATTGATATGGGTAAAAGTGAAAGTTGATGGAGAGAGATAGGTGATTATTGGTGCATATGCATCTGGGCATGAGAAGAAAGAACATGAGAGGGAAGTGTTTTGGGATTAGCTGAATGAGTGTGGTTTTGATGCACAAGACCGGGTTATAGTGATGGGTGATTTGAATGCAAAGGTGAGTAATGTGGCAGTTGAGGGAATAATTGGTATACATGGAGTGTTCAGTGTTGTAAATGGAAATGGTGTAGAGCTTGTAGATTTATGTGCTGAAAAAGGACTGGTGATTGGGAATACCTGGTTTAAAAAGCGATATATATATATATATATATATATATATATATATATATATATATATATATATATATATATATATATATATATATATATATATATATATATATATATATATATATATATATATATATATATATATATATATATATATATATATATATATATATATATATATATATATATATATAAGTATACGTATGTAAGTAGGAGAGATGGCCAGAGAGCGTTATTGGTTTACGTGTTAATTCATAGATGCACGAAAGAGAGACTTTTGGATGTTAATGTGTAGAGCGGTGCGACTGGAGGGATGTCTGATCATTATCTTGTGGAGGCGAAGGTGAAGATTTGTGGGGGTTTTCAGAAAGGAAGAGAGAATGTTGTGGTGAAGAGAGTGGTGAGAGTAAGTGGGCTTGGGAAGGAGACTTGTGTGAGGAAGTACCAGGAGAGACTGAGTACAGAATGGAAAAAGGTGAGAACAAAGGAGGTAAGGGGAGTGGGGGAGGAATGGGATGTATTTAGGGAAGCAGTGATGGCTTGCGCAAAAGATGCTTGTGGCATGGGAAGCGTGGGAGCTGGGTTGATTAGAAAAGGTAGTGAGTGGTGGGATGAAGAAATAAGATTATTAGTGAAAGAGAAGAGAGAGGCATTTGGACGATTTTTGCAGGGGAAAAATGCAAATGAGTGGGAGAGGTATAAAAGAAAGAGGCAGGAGGTCAAGAGAAAGGTGCAAGGGGAGAAAAAGAGGGCAAATGAGAGTATGGTATCATTGAATTTTAGGGAGAACAAAAAGATTTTTTGGAAGAAGGTAAATGAAGTGCGTAAGAATAGGGAGCAAACGGGAACTTCAGTGAAGGGGGCTAATGGGGAGGTGATAACAAGTAGTGGTGATGTGAGAAGGAGATGGAGTGAGTAATTTGAAGGTTTGTTGAATGTGTTTCATGATAGAGTGGAAGATATAGGTTGTTTTGGTCGAGATGGTGTACAAAGTGAGAGGGTTTGGGAAAATGATTTGGTAAACACAGAAGAGGTAGCAAAAGCTTTGCGGAAGATGAAAGCCGGCAAGGCAGCAGGTTTGGATGGTATTGCAGTGGAATTCATTAAAAAAGGTGGTGATTGTATTGCTGACTGGTTGGTAAGGTTATTTAATGTATGTATGATTCATGATGAGGTGCCTGAGGATTGGCGGAATGCTTGCATAATGCCATTGTACAAAGCAAAAGGGGATAAGAGTGAAAGCTCAAACTTCAGAGGTATAAGTTTGTTGAGTATTCCTGGTAAATCATATGGAAGGGTATTGATTGAGAGGGTGAAGGCATGTACAGAGCATCAGATTGGGGAAGAGCAGTGTGGTTTCAGAAGTGGTAGAGGATGTGTGGATCAGGTGTTAGCTTTGAAGAATGTATGTGAGAAATACTTAGAAAAGCAAATGGACTTGTATGTAGCATTTATGGATCTGGAGAAGGCATATGATAGTGTTGATAGAGATACTCTGTGGAAGGTATCAAAAATATATGGTGTTGGAGGCAAGTTTAAAGGAGCAGTGAAAAGTTTTTATCGAGGATGTAAGGCATGTGTACGTGTAGGAAGAGAGGAAAGTGATTGGTTCTCAGTGAATATAGGTTTGCGGCAGGGGTGCGTGATGTCTCCATGGTTGTTTAACTTGTTAATGGATGGGGTTGTTAGGGAGGTGAATGCAAGAGTTTTGGAAAGAGGGGCAAGTATGAAGTCTGTTGTGGATGAGAGAGCTTGGTAAGTGAGTCAGTTGTTGTTCGCTGATGATACGGCGCTGGTGGCTGATTCATGTGAGACACTGCTAAAGCTGGTGACTGAGTTTGGTAAAGTGTGTGAAAGAAGAAAGTTAAGAATAGATGTGAATAAGAGCAGTTATTAGGTACAGTAGGGTTGAGGGTCAAGTCAATCACAGCTTCCCTAAATACATCCCATTCCTCCCCCACTCCCCTTACCTCCTTTATTCTCACTTTTCCATTCTGTACTCAGTCTCTCCTGGTACTTCCTCACACAAGTCTCCTTCCCAATGTCACTTACTCTCATCACCCTCTTCACCCCAACATTCTCTCTTCTTTTCTTAAAACCCCCACAAAAGTTTACCTTCACCTCCACACGATAATGATGAGACATTCCTCCAGTTGCACCTCTCAGCACATTAACATCCAAAAGTCTCTTTTTCGCGCGCCTATCAATTAACACGTAATCCAATAACGCTCTCTGGCCATCTCTCCTACTTACATAAGTATACTTATATATATCTCGCTTTTTAAACCAGGTATTCCAAATCACTAGTCCTTTTTCAGCACATAGATATACAAGCTCTTCACCATTTTCATTTACAACACTGAACACTCCATGTATACCAATTATTCCCTCAACTGCCACATTAATCACCGTTGCATTCAAATCACCCATCACTATAACCCGGTCTTGTGCATCAAAACCACTAACACACTCATTCAGCTACTCCTAAAACACTTGCCTCTCATGATCTTTCTTCTCATGCCCAGGTGTATATGCACCAATAATCACCCATCTCTCTCCATCAACTTTCAGTTTTATCAATATCAATCTAAAATTTACTTTCTTACACTCTATCACATACTCCCAGAATTCCTGTTTCGGGAGTAGTGCTACTCCTTACCTTGCTCTTGTCCTCTCACTAACCCCTGACTTTACTCCCAAGACATTCCCAAACCACTCATCCCCTTTACCCTTTAGCTTCGTTTCACTCAGAGCCAAAACATTCAGTTTCCTTTCCTCAAACATACTACCTATCTCTCCTTTTTTCTCATCTTGGTTACATCCACACACATTTAGACACCCCAATATGAGCCTTCGAGGAGGATTAGCACTCCCCACGTGACTCCTTCTGTTTCCCCTTTTAGAAAGTTAAGATACAAGGATTGGAGGGTTTCTGGCTCCCCGCTCCCCTCCCCTTTAGTCGCCTTCTACGACACGTGAGGAATGCGTGGGAATTATCCTTTCTGCCCTATCCCCAGGGATAATATATATATATATATATATATATATATATATATATATATATATATATATATATATATATATATATATATATATATATATATATATATATATATATATATATATATATATATATATATATATATATATATATATATATATATATATATATATATATATATATATATATATATATATATATATATATATATATATATATATATATATATATATATATATATATATATATATATATATATATATATATATATATATATATATATATATATATATATATATATATATATATATATATATATATATATATATATATATATATATATATATATATATATATATATATGTTGGGATGAAAAGAGTTGTGAGAGCAAGTGAGCTTAAGAAGGACACTTGTGTGAGGAAGAACTAGAAGAGAATGAGTACAGAATGGAAAAAGGTGAGAAAAATGGACATTAAGGGATTGGGGGAGGAATGGGATGTATTTAGGGAATCATTGATCGCTTGCGAAGAAGATGCTTGTAGCATGGGAAGCGTGGGAGGAGGGCAAATTTGAAAAGGTAGTGAGTGGTGGGATAAAAAAGTAAGATTGGTAGTGAAAGAAAAGAATGAGGCATTTGGACGAGTTTTGTAGGGAAAAAAGGCAAATGACTGGGAGATCTTTAAAAGAAAGAGGCAGGAGTTCAAGAGAAAGGTGCGAGAGGTGAAAAAGAGGGCAAATGAGAGCTGAGGTGAGAGAGTAACATTAAAATTCAGGGAGAATAAAAAGATGCTTTGGAAGAAGGTAAATAATGTGAGTAAGACAAGGGAACAAAAGTGAAGGGGGCTAATGGGGAGGTTATAATAAGTAGTGGTGATGTGAGGAGGTGGAGTGAATATTTTGAAGGGTTGTTGAATGTGTTTGATGATAGTGTGGCAGATATAGGCTCTTTTGGTCGAGGTGGTGTGCAAAGTGAGAGGGTTAGGAAAATGATTTGGTAAACAGAGAAAAGGTAGTAAAAGCTTTGCGGAAGATTAAAGCCGTCAAGGTAGCGGGTTTGAATGGTATTGCAGTGGAATTTATTAAAAAAGGGGGGTGACTGTATTGTTGACTGGTTGAGAAGGATATTTAATGTAAGTATGACCCGTGGTGAGGTGCCTGAAGATTGGCGCAATGCTTGCATAGTGCCATTGTACAAAGGCAAAGGTGATAAAAGTGAGTGCTCAAATTACCGAGGTATAAGTTTGTTGAGTATTCCTGGGAATTATATTGGAGGGTATTGATTGAGAGGGTGAAGGCATGTACAGAGCATCAGATTGGGCAAGAGAAGTGTGGTTTGGTGGTTTGAGAAGTGGTAGAGGATGTGTGGATCAGGTGCTTACCTTGAAGAAGGTATGTGAGAAATACTTAGAAAAGCAAATGTATTTGTATGTACCATGTATGGAAGGCTAATGATAGAGTTGATAGAGATGCTCTGTGAAAGGTATTAAAAATATATGGTGTGGGAGGCAAGTTGTTAGAAGTACTGAAAGTTTTTATCGAGGATGTAAGGCATGTGTACGTACAGGAAGAGAATAAGGTGATTCGTTCTCAGTGAATGTAGGTTTACAGCAGGGGTGTGTGATGTCTCCATGGTTGTTTAATTTGTTTATGGATTGGGTTGTTAGGGAGGTGAATGCAAGAGTTTTAGAAAGAGGGGCAGGTATGCAGTCTCTTGTGGATAGGAGAGCTTGGGAAGTGAATCAGTTGTTGTTCGCTGATGATCGAGCGCTGGTGGCTGATTCGTGTGAGAATACGGTAGAAGCTGGTGACTGAGTCTGGTAAAGTGTGTGAAGAAGAAAGTTAAGAGTAAATGTGAATAAGAGCAAGGTTATTAGTTGAGTAGGGTTGAGGGACAATTAAACTAGGAGGTAAGTTTGAATGAAGAAAAATTGGAGGAAGTGAAGTGTTTTAGATATCTGGGAGTGGATTTGGCAGCGGATGGAACCATGGAAGCGGAAGTGAATCATAGGGTGGTGGAGGGAGCGAAAGTTCTGTAGCGTTGAAGAATGTGTGGAAATCGAGAACATTAACTCGAAAGCAAAATGGGTATGTTTGATGGAAAAGTGGTTCCAACAAAAGTTATATGGTTGCGAAGCGTGGGCTATAGATATATATGACCACTATGTTAAAAAGGGGCTGACTGTATTGTTGAGTGTTTGGTAAGATTATTTAATGTATATATGACTCATGGTGAAATGCCTGATGATTGGCGAAATGCTTGCATAATGACGATGTACAAAGGCAAAGGGGATACAAGTGAGTGCTCAACTTACAGAGATATAAGTTTTTTGAGTATTCCTGGGAAATTATATAATAAGGTAGGGATTCAGAAGTTGAGGGCATGGAAAGAGTATCAAATTGGGGAAGAGCATTGTATTTTCAGAATAGGTAAAGGATGTGTGGATGAGGTGTTTCCTTTGAAGAATATATGTTGGAAATACTTAGAAAAGCAAATGGATATGTTTGCACCATTTATGGATCTGGAGAAGGCATATGATCGAATTGATAGAGATGCTCTGTGAAGGTATTAAAAATATATGGTGCGGAAGGCAAGTTGTTAGAATAAGTGAAAGGTTTTTATCAATGATGTAAGGCATGTGTACGTGTAGGAAGAGAGTAAAGGTGTTGGTTCTCAGTGAATATAGGTTTGCGGCACGGGTGTGTGATGTCTCCATGGCTTTTTAATTTAGTCATGGACGGGGTTGTTAGGGAGGTGAATGCAAGAGTTGTGGAAAGAGGGGCAAGCATGCAGTCTGTTGTGGATGTGAGAGCTTGGGAAGTGAGACAGTTGTTGTTTGCTGATGATACGTGACTGGTGGCTGATTCGGGTGAGAAACTGCAGAAGCTTATAAGTGACTTTGTTAAAGTGTGGGAAAGAGGAAAGCTGAGAGCAAATCTGAATAAGAGCAAGGTTATTAGGTACAGTAGGGTTGCGGGTCAAGTCAATTGGGAGGTAAGTTTGAATTGAGAAAAACTGGAGGAAGTAAAGTGTTTTAGATATCTGGGAGTGGATCTGGCAGCGGATGGAACCATGGAAGCGGAAGTGAATCATAGGGTGGGGGAGGGGGCGAAAATTCTGGGAGCATTGAAGAATGTTTGGAAGTCGAGAACATTATCTCGGAAAGCAAAAATGGGTATGTTTGAAGGAATAGTGGTTCCTACAATGTTGTATGGCTGCGAGGCGTGGGCTATGTTAGAGTTGTGCGGAGGAGGGTGGATGTGCTGGAAATGAGATGTTTGAGGACAATATGTTGTGTGAGGTGGTTTGATCAAGTAAGTAATGTAAGGGTAAGAGATATGTGTGGAAATAAAAAGAGTGTGGTTGAGAGAGCAGAAGAGGATGTTTTGAAATGGTTTGGTCACATGGAGAGAATGAGTGAGGAAAGATTGACCAAGAGGATATATGTGTCAGAGGTGGAGGGAACGAGGAGAAGTGGGAGACCAAATTGGAAGTGGAAAGATGAACTGAAAAAGATTTTTAGTGATCGGTGCCTGAACACGCAGGAGGGTGAAAGGAGTGCAAGGAATAGAGTGAATTGGAACGATGTGGTATACCGGGATCGACGTGCTGTCAATGGATTGAACCAGGTCATGTGAAGCGTCTGGGGTAAACCATGGAAAGTTCTGTGGGGCCTGTATGAGGACAGAGAGCTGTGATTTCGGTGCAGTATTACATGAAAGCTAGAGACTGAGTGTGAACGAATGGGGCCTTTGTTGTCTTTTCCTAGCGCTACCTCGCACACAAGAGGGGGGAGAGGGTTGTTATTCAATGTGTGGCGAGGTGGTGATCGGAGTAAATAAAGGTAGACAGTATGAATTATGTACATATGTATATATGTATATGTCTGTCTGTGTATGTATATGTGTACATTGAGACGCATTGGTATGTATATTTGCGTGTGTGGAAGTGTATGTATATACATGTGTATGTGTGTGGGTTGGGCCTTTCTTTCGTCAGTTTCCTTGCGCTACCTCGCTAACGCGGTAGACAGCGACAAAGGAAAATAAATAAATGAAGAAAATTATATATATATATATATATATATATATATATATATATATATATATATATATATATTATATATATATATATATATATATATACATATATATATATATATATATATATATATATATATATATATATATATATATGTTGGAGGTTTGTATGATATATATATATATATATATATATATATATATATATATATATATATATATATATATATATCATACAAACCTCCAACACCCATGATCGAACCCGGGACCCCTGTGCAAGAGGCAGGCATGCTAACCGCTCGCTATGGGCCAGGTCCATAGTCTAGCGGTTAGCATGCCTGCTTCTTGCACAGGGGTCCCGGGTTCGATCCTGGCTGTTGGAGATTTGTATGTTCTATTAAGGTGCGCGTTCATATGCACTTTATTCGTATATATATATATATATATATATATATATACTCTTAACTTTCTTCTACCACACACTTTACCAAACTCAGTCACCAGCTTCTGCAGTTTCTCACATGAATCAGCCACCAGCGCTGTATCATCAGCGAACAACAACTGACTCACTTCCCAAGCTCTCTCATCCCCAACAGACTTCATACTTGCCCCTCTTTCCAAAACTCTTGCATTTACCTCCCTAACAACCCCATCCATAAACAAATTAAACAACCATGGAGACATCACACACCCCTGCCGCAAACCTACATTCACTGAGAACCAATCACTTTCCTCTCTTCCTACACGTACACATGCCTAACATCCTCGATAAAAACTTTTCACTGCTTCTAACAACTTTCCTCCCACACCATATATTCTTAATACCTTCCATAGAGCATCTCTATCAACTCTATCATATGCCTTCTCCAGATCCATAAATGCTACATACAAATCCATTTGCTTTTCTAAGTATTTCTCACATACATTCTTCAAAGCAAACACCTGATCCACACATCCTCTACCACTTCTGAAACCACACTGCTCTTCCCCAATCTGATGCTCTGTACATGCCTTCACCCTCTCAATCAATACCCTCCCATATAATTTACCAGGAATACTCAACAAACTTATACCTCTGTAATTTGAGCACTCACTCTTATCCCCTTTGCCTTTGTACAATGGCACTATGCACGCATTCCGCCAATCCTCAGGCACCTCACCATGAGTCATACATACATTAAATGACCTTACCAACCAGTCAACGATACAGTCACCCCCTTTTTTAGTAAATTCCACTGCAATACCATCCAAACCTGCTGTCTTGCCGGCTTTCATCTTCCGCAAAGCTTTCACTACCTCTTCTCTGTTTACCAAATCATTTTCCCTAACCCTCGCACTTTGCACACCACCTCGACCAAAACACCCTATATCTGCCACTCTATCATCAAACACATTCAACAAACCTTCAAAATACTCACTCCATCTCCTTCTCACATCACCACTACTTGTTATCACCTCCCCATTTGCGCCCTTCACTGAAGTTCAAATTTGCTCCCTTGTCTTACGCACTTTATTTACCTTCTTCCAGAACATCTTTTTATTCTCCCTATAATTTAATGATACTCTCTCACCCCAACTCTCATTTGCCCTTTTTTTCACCTCTTGCACCTTTCTATTGACCTCCTGTCTCTTTCTTTTATACATCTCCCACTCAATTGCATTTTTTCCCTGCAAAAATCGTCCAAATGCCTCTCTCTTCTCTTTCACTAATACTCTTACTTCTTCATCCCACCACTCACTACCCTTTCTAATCAACCCACCTCCCACTCTTCTCATGCCACAAGCATCTTTTGCGCAATCCATCACTGATTCCCTAAATACATCCCATTCCTCCCCCACTCCCCTTACTTCCATTGTTCTCACCTTTTTCCATTCTGTACTCAGTCTCTCCTGGTACTTCCTCACACAGGTCTCCTTCCCAAGCTCACTTACTCTCACCACCCTCTTCACCCCAACATTCACTCTTCTTTTCTGAAAACCCATACAAATCTTCACCTTAGCCTCCACAAGATAATGATCAGACATCCCTCCAGTTGCACCTCTCAGCACATTAACATCCAAAAGTCTATCTTTCGCACGCCTGTCAATTAACACGTAATCCAATAACGCTCTCTGGCGATCTCTCCTACTTACATATGTATACTTATGTATATCTCGCTTTTTAAACCAGATATTCCCAATCATCAGTCCTTTTTCAGCACATAAATCTACAAGCTCTTCACCATTTCCATTTACAACACTGAACACCCCATGTATACCAATTATTCCCTCAACTGCCACATTACTCACCTTTGCATTCAAATCACCCATCACTATAACCCGGTCTCGTGCATCAAAACCACTAACACACTCAGTCAGCTGCTCCCAAAACACTTGCCTCTCATGATCCTTCTTCTCATGCCCAGGTGCATATGCACCAATAATCACCCACCTCTATCCATCAACTTTCAGTTTTACCCATATTAATCGAGAATTTACTTTCTTACACTCTATCACATACTCCCACAACTCCTGTTTCAGGAGTATTGCTACTCCTTCCCTTGCTCTTGTCCTCTCACTAACCCCTGACTTTACTCCCCAAACATTCCCAAACCACTCTTCCCCTTTACCCTTGAGCTTCGTTTCACTCAGAGCCAAAACATCCAGGTTCCTTTCTTCAAACATACTACCTATCTTTCCTTTTTTCACATCTTGGTTCCATCCACACACATTTAGGCACACCACTCTGAGCCTTCGAGGAGGATGAGCACTCCCCGCGTGACTCCTTCTTCTGTTTCCCATTTTAGAAAGTTAATACAAGGAGGGGAGGATTTCTGGCCCCTGCTCCCGTCCCCTCTAGTCGCTTTCTACGACACGCGAGGAATACGTAAATGTGAATAAGAGCAAGGTTATTAGGTACAGTAGGGTTGAGGGTCAAGTCAATTGAGAGGTGAGTTTGAATGGAGAAAAACTGGAGGAAGTGAAGTGTTTTAGATATCTGGGAGTGGATCTGGCAGCGGATGGAACCATGGAAGCGGAAGTAGATCATAGGGTGGGGCAGGGGGCGAAAATTCTGGGGGCCTTGAAGAATGTGTGGAAGTCGAGAACATTATCTCGGAAATCAAAAATGGGTATGTTTGAAGGAATAGTGGTTCCAACAATGTTGTATGGTTGCGAGGCGTGGGCTATGGATAGAGTTGTGCGCAGGAGGATGGATGTGCTGGAAATGAGATGTTTGAGGACAATATGTGGTGTGAGGTGGTTTGATCGAGTAAGTAACGTAAGGGTAAGAGAGATGTGTGGAAATAAAAAGAGTGTGGTTGAGAGAGCAGAAGAGGGTGTTTTGAAGATGTTTGGGCACATGGAGAGAATGAGTGAGGAAAGATTGATCAAGAGGATATATGTGTCGGAGGTGGAGGGAATGAGGAGAAGAGGGAGACCAAATTGGAGGTGGAAAGATGGAGTGAAAACGATTTTGTGTGATCGGGGCCTGAACATGCAGGAGGGTGAAAGGAGTGCAAGGAATAGAGGGAATTGGAGCGATGTGGTATACCGGGGTTGACGTGCTGTCAGTGGATTGAATCAAGGCATGTGAAGCGTCTGGGGTAAACCATGGAAAGCTGTGTAGGTATGTATATTTGCGTGTGTGGACGTATGTATATACATGTGTATGGGGGGGGTTGGGCCATTTCTTTCGTCTGTTTCCTTGCGCTACATCGCAAATGCGGGAGACAGCGACAAAGTATAATAAAACAAAATAATATACATATATATATATATATATATATATATATATATATATATATATATATATATATATATATATATATATATATTGAAAAAGATCACAATTTTGTGCGTGATCAAGGTATTCCTACGAGTCCACGGGGAAAATGAAACACAAAAAGTTCCCACGTGCACTTTCGTGTAATAATCACATCATCAGGGGAGACACAAGAGAGAAATATAACAGTAGTTGATATACATCGAAGAGACTAAGCTAGGACGCCATTTGGGAAGCATGTGATAGTCCAAAACAAACGTTGAATGTTTTGGACAATCACATGCCTCCCAAATGGCGTCCTAGCTTAGTCTCTTCGATGTATATCAACTACTGTTATATTTCTCTCTTGTGTCTCCCCTGATGATGTGATTATTACACGAAAGTGCACGTGGGAACTTTTTGTGTTTCATTTTCCCCGTGGACTCCTAGGAATATATATATATATTTTCTTTTTTTCTTTCAAACTATTCGCCATTTCCCGCATTAGCGAGGTAGCGTTAAGAACAGAGGACTGGGCCTTTGAGGGAATACCCTCACCTGGCCCAATTCTCTGTTCCTTCTTTTGAAAAAAAAAAAAAAAAAAAAAAGGAGAGGGGAGGATTTCCAGCCCCCCGCTCCCTCCCCTTTTAGTCGCCTTCTACGACACGCAGGGAATACGTGGGAAGTATTCTTAATCCCCTATCCCCAGGGACATATATATATATATATATATATATATATATATATATATATATATATCCCTGGGGATAGGGGATTAAGAATGCTTCCCACTTATTCCGTGCGTGTCGTAGAAGGCGACTAAAAGGGGAGGGAGCAGGGGGCTGGAAATCCTCCCCTCTCGTTTTTTTTTTTTTTAATTTTCCAAAAGAAGGAACAGAGGGGGCCAGATGAGGATATTCCAGCCCCCCGCTCCCTCCCCTTTTAGTCGCCTTCTACGACACGCAGGGAATACGTGGGAAGTATTCTTAATCCCCTATCCCCAGGGATAATATATATATATATATATATATATATATATATATATATATATATATATATATATAGATATATATATATATATATATATATATATATATATATATATATATATATATATATATATATATACATATATCATGTGTAATGCATCGAAACTACAGATTGTTAACCACATCCAGGCTCCTCACACATTTCAGTGGTTTACCCTAGACGATTCACATTCAGTGGTTCAGTCTATTGACAGCGATATGATCCCGGTATACCACATCATTCCAATTCACTGTATTCCTTGCACGTCTCTCACCCTTATGTATCTTCAGGCTCCGATCGTTCAAGACGTTTTTCACTTCCATTCTTTTCCCTCCACCTCTGACACATTCATCCTCTATGTCAACCAATCCTCATTCATTCTCTCCATATGTCAAAACCATTTCAACACACCCTCTCCGGCTCTCTCAACCGCATTTCTTTAATTTCCACACCTCTCTCCTACCCTTTCATTAGTTACTATATAAAACCACATATTTTCCTCAAACATTTCATTTCCAACACATCCACCCTTCTCCGTACAGCCCTATCTATAGCATATGCCTCGTGATCTTTCATAATTGTTGGAAGTACTATTCTTTCAAACATACTCATTCATGGTCTCCAAGATAACGTTCTCTCCTTCCCCACATTATTCATCGCTCCTATATCCTTCGGCCCCTCCCCCTCTCTGTGCTCACCTCCACTTCTATGGCTCCATCTGCTTGTATGTCCCCATCAAGATATCTAAAACACTTCACTTCCTCCATTTCTTTTACGTTCAGTCTTGCATTCCAGTTAACTTGTCCTTCCACTATACTGAAGCTAATAACCTTGCTCTTATATCTACTCTCAAATTTCTCCTTTGACATACTTTCTCAAACTCAGTCGTCAACTTCTGCAGTTTTTCTCTCGAATCAGCCACTAGAGCTGTATCATCGGCAAAGGACTCACTCCCAAACCCTTTTATCCCCACCAGACTTCATACCGCCCCTATTTTCAAAACTCTTACATTTACCGCCCTGACCACCACAACCAGAAACAAATTAAACAACCATGGGGACATCAAACACTCCTGCGACAAACAGACTTTTACTCTTTCACCTGCCTTATATCCTTGGTAAAAGCTTTTCACTGCTTCTAGCAACATACCTTCCACATAATATAGTCTCTAACCATTCTACAAAGCATCTCTATCAATCCTATGTCTTCTGCAGATCCATAAATGCTACATAGAAATCTATCTGTTTTTCTAAGTATTTCCCACATACGTTCTTCAAAACAAAAACTGATCTACACATCCTCTACCACTTCTGAAATCCACATTGCTCTTCCAAACTTTGATGCTCTGTCCATGCCTTTATCCTCTCAAACAATACCCTCCCATATAATCTCCCAGGAATACTCAACAGACTTAAGTCTCCGTAGTTTAAACACTCACCTTTATCCCCTTTGTCTTTGTACAGTGATACTATTCATGCACTCCGCTAATCCTCAGGCATTTCACCATGGTCCATACATACATTGAATATCCTTACCAACCATTCAACACCATAGTCATTCTCTTTTATGATAATTCTACTGTAATACTATTCAAACCCGCCGCCCTGCTGGATTTCCCCCTCCACAAAGCTTTCACTACCTCTTTTCTTTTAACGAAACCATTCTCCCTTACCCTCTCACCTCGCACACCACCCCGTCAAAAGCACCCTATATCTGCCACTTTATAATCAAACACATTCAACAACCCTCCAAAAATACTCGCTCCATCTACTTCTCACTTCATCACTACTTATTATTTCTCCACTTGCCCGCTTCACCGATGTTGCCATTTGTCATCTTGACTTAGGCACGTTATTTCCCTCCTTCCAAAACATCTTTTTATTCTCCCTAAAGTTTAAAGATAATCTCTCACCCCAACTCTCATTTGCCCTCGTTTCCAACCCTTGCTTTTTTTTATTGATCTCCTGCCGCTTTATTTTATACATATCCCAGTTATATGCAGTCCTTCCTTGCAAGTCTCATCCAAACACCTCTCTTTTCTCTTTCACTAACAACTTACTTCTTCATCCCACTACTCACTACCTTTTCTAATCTGCCAACTTCCCACCTTTCTCATGCCACATGCATCTTTCGCACAAGTCATCACTTCTTCCCAAAATACATCCCATTCCTCACCCACTCCCCTCACCTTTTGCCATTCTACATTCAATGTCTCCTGGTAATTCCTCACACAAGTCTCCTTTCCAAGCTCACTTTCTTTCACCACTCTCTTCTCCCCAACAATCTCTCTTCTTTTTTGAAAACCTTTACAAATTTTCACCTTCGCCTTCACAAGATTATGATCAAACATCCCCCAAGCTGCCCCTTTCAATACATTATCATCCAAAAGTCTCTCTATTAATCGCCTATCAATTAACTCATAATCCAATAATACCCCTTGACCATCTCTTCTACTCACATACGTATACTTAAGTATGTCTCTCTTTCTAAAGCAGGTATTCCCAATCACCAGTCTTTTCCGCACAGAAATCCACAAGATCTTCACCAGTTCCATTTACAAAACTTAACACCCCATGCACACCAAATATACCCTCAACTGCTACATTACTCACCTTTGCATTGAAATCACCCCTCAGTAAAACCCGGTCTTGAGCATTAAAGCTGCTGACACTCTCACTAAGCTGCTCCCAAAACACTTGCCTCTCGTGAAGTTTCTTCTCATGACCAGGTTCATAGGCACCAATAATCACCCATTTCTCTCCCTCCATTAGCCCCTGATTCTACTACCAAGACTTTCCCAAACGATTTCTTCCTCTTTACCCTTGCGCTTCATTTCACTCAGAGCGAGAACATCCAGGCTCCTTTCCTCTAAGATTCTACCTATCTCTACTTCCCAGGATTTTTTTTTTCTTGTATGTGTGTGTGTGTGTGTGTGTGTGTGTGTGGCGATAGGGCAAACACTTATTGAGTAAGGACCTGGTATTTTCTGAAGGAAAACTTCATTTATGGGAGAAAGGCTGAGTTTATTGGGATCGCAGGTAAGAAAATATCACGTTTACACGTTTGGGTAGTGTAGTTTGAGATCAGTTTATGGTTGCTGTGGTGATGTAATTGTAGCTTTGGACGGCGGTTGTTTCGTGCATGTTGATGTATTTTTCTGCGCAAATGTAACAGCTAAAGTGTGAAGCAGGAGTAGATTTTTCATTTCGACTGTCAGATTGGGTATTGGTTTTAGTGTGAATTAAGTTAGTGAGGCTCTAGTGAATGTTTCCTTGCTTGCAATCTTATGTTTTTTATATTTGATGGAAGATCAGAAAAGCCACTCATGATACATGAACTGGAGTAGATGAACTGTATTCAGAGGTCAATAGGAGATTCCTCCCCCATCCCAAAACCTGATCATGGTCTAAGGTCATGAAGTCCTTCAAGGCCGTTTTCCAGCTGATGTTGTTGTAGGGAGTTTGTCATATGTATGCTTTCTGTGATAACCGGCATGGTTAGAGGTCTGTCGTGTGGATGTGATTGGCAGATTGGAAGAGCAAGATGCCAAGGATATCTCTCTTTTCGATATTCAATCTTGTTTTGATGCGAAGCAGAACAATCATACCTATGGCGGATTATTTTGAGTCATCATTACCGTCTGCCACAGGAGACCCAGATGGGGCAAAGCGAAGAGTGTACACATGCTTAATTCTTTTAAAAAGCTTCATTTATATATCATATCAAATTATGGTGAGCTAAAGAACACGAGTCATTGCTTTTCAACATTTAAGCGTTCTACATCTCACCACAAGACCGCTACTCTCAAGAATGATAAAAGCCTTATTATTGTCCTATGAGAGAGAAAGAAAACAGATCATTATTTTCTCGTTTACATTACCTCTGATGTGTATGGAGCAGTCATATCTATATCCTCCAAATAATGGCTGTATATGAATAAGAAGGCAAATGCAATGTCAACTTCGAGTCTCTGTAATTGACCGATCACTCCTGTCCAGGAACCGTTTTCAAACTTTTGTCCCCACGTCTCTCCTGAAATATCAAGTAACGAAGTAAATAGTCTCTGTAGAGGGAACCCTCTGCTGAGTGTGCAGAAGGTGGCTTGCAACAGACTTTCAAATCTTTTTTGGAAGTCCATCTGCCTAAACATAGATATATCTAGTATTTTTCAACACCATGAGAATTAGTAAGTTTGAAGTGATTACATAGCATAAATCGAGCAAGATAACATGATTTGGAGTTTAGATATCAAGCAACTTCTATACATTATATATATATATATATATATATATATATATATATATATATATATATATATATATATATATATATATATATATATTTTTTTTTTTTTCTTTTTCAAACTATTCGCCATTTCCCGCGTTAGCGAGGTAGCGTTCAGAACAGAGAACTGGGCCATTGAGGGAATATCCTCACCTGGCCCCCTTCTCTGTTCCTTCGTTTGGAAAATATATATATATATATATATATATATATATATATATATATATATATATATATATATATATATATATATATATATATATATATTTTTTTTTTTTTTTTTTTTTTTTATACTTTGTCGCTGTCTCCCGTGTTTGCGAGGTAGCGCAAGGAAACAGACGAAAGAAATGGCCCAACCCACCCTCCCCATACACATGTATATACATACGTCCACACACGCAAATATACATACCTACACAGCTTTCCATGGTTTACCCCAGACGCTTCACATGCCTTGATTCAATCCACTGACAGCACGTCAACCCCGGTATACCACATCGATCCAATTCACTCTATTCCTTGCCCTCCTTTCACCCTCCTGCATGTTCAGGCCCCGATCACACAAAATCTTTTTCACTCCATCTTTCCACCTCCAATTTGGTCTCCCTCTTCTCCTCGTTCCCTCCACCTCCGACACATATATCCTCTTGGTCAATCTTTACTCACTCATTCTCTCCATGTGACCAAACCATTTCAAAACACCCTCTTCTGCTCTCTCAACCACGCTCTTTTTATTTCCACACATCTCTCTTACCCTTACGTTACTTACTCGATCAAACCACCTCACACCACACATTGTCCTCAAACATCTCATTTCCAGCACATCCATCCTCCTGCGCACAACTCTATCCATAGTCCACGCCTCGCAACCATACAACATTGTTGGAACCACTATTCCTTCAAACATACCCATCTTTGCCTTCCGAGATAATGTTGTCGACTTCCACACATTCTTCAAGGCTCCCAGAATTTTCGCCCCCTCCCCCACCCTATGATCCACTTCCGCTTCCATGGTTCCATCCGCTGCCAGATCCACTCCCAGATATCTAAAACACTTCACTTCCTCCAGTTTTTCTCCATTCAAACTCACCTCCCAATTGACTTGACCCTCAACCCTACTGTACCTAATAACCTTGCTCTTATTCACATTTACTCTTAACTTTCTTCTTTCACACACTTTACCAAACTCAGTTACCAGCTTCTGTAGTTTCTCACATGAATCAGCCACCAGCGCTGTATCATCAGCGAACAACAACTAATTCACTTCCCAAGCTCTCTCATCCCCAACAGACTTCATACTTGCCCCTCTTTCCAAAACTCTTGCATTCACCTCCCTAACAACCCCATCCATAAACAAATTAAACAACCATGGAGACATCACACACCCCTGCCGCAAACCTACATTCACTGAGAACCAATCACTTTCCTCTCTTCCTACACGTACACATGCCTTACATCCTCGATAAAAACTTTTCACTGCTTCTAACAACTTTCCTCCCACACCATATATTCTTAATACCTTCCACAGAGCATCTCTATCAACTCTATCATATGCCTTCTCCAGATCCATAAATGCTACATACAAATCCATTTGCTTTTCTAAGTATTTCTCACATACATTCTTCAAAGCAAACAACTGATCCACACATCCTCTACCACTTCTGAAACCACACTGCTCTTCCCCAATCTGATGCTCTGTACATGCCTTCACCCTCTCAATCAATACCCTCCCATATAATTTACCAGGAATACTCAACAAACTTATACCTCTGTAATTTGAGCACTCACTCTTATCCCCTTTGCCTTTGTACAATGGCACTATGCACGCATTCCGCCAATCCTCAGGCACCTCACCATGAGTCATACATACATTAAATAACCTTACCAACCAGTCAACAATACAGTCACCCCCTTTTTTAATAAATTCCACTGCAATACCATCCAAACCTGCTGCCTTGCCGGCTTTCATCTTCCGCAAAGCTTTTACTACCTCTTCTCTGTTTACCAAATCATTTTCCCTAACCCTCGCACTTTGCACACCACCTCGACCAAAACACCCTATATATGCAACTCTATCATCAAACACATTCAACAAACCTTCAAAATACTCACTCCATCTCCTTCTCACATCACCACTACTTGTTATCACCTCCCCATTTGCGCCCTTCATTGAAGTTCCCATTTGCTCCCTTGCTCTCTCACCCCAACTCTCATTTGACCTTTTTTTCACCTCTTGCACCTTTCTCTTGACCTCCTGTCTCTTTCTTTTATACGTCTCCAACTAAATTTCATTTTTTCCCTGCAAAAATCGTCCAAATGCCTCTCTCTTCTCTTTCACTAATACTCTTACTTCTTCATCCCACCACTCACTACCCTTTCTAATCAACCCACCTCCCACTCTTCTCATACCACAAGCATCTTTTGCGCAATCCATCACTGATTCCCTAAATACATCCCATTCCTCCCCCACTCCCCTTACTTCCATTGTTCTCACCTTTTTCCATTCTGTACTCAGTCTCTCCTCACACAAGTCTCCTTCCCAAGCTCACTTACTCTCACCACCCTCTTCACCCCAACATTCACTCTTCTTTTCTGAAAACCCATACAAATCTTCACCTTAGCCTCCACAAGATAATGATCAGACATCCCTCCAGTTGCACCTCTCAGCACATTAACATCCAAAAGTCTCTCTTTCGCGCGCCTGTCAATTAACACGTAATCCAATAACGCTCTCTGGCCATCTCTCCTACTTACATAAGTATACTTATGTATATCTCGCTTTTTAAACCAGGTATTCCCAATCATCAGTCCTTTTTCAGCACATAAATCTACAAGCTCTTCACGGGGAAAATGAAACACGAAAAGTTCCCAAGCGCACCTTCGTGTAATAATCATATCATCAGGGGAGACACAAGAGAGAAATATGAGTCAGTTGATATACATCGAAGAGACGCCATCTGGTAAACATGTTTTGGACAATCACATGTTTACCAAATAGCGTCCTAGCTTCGTCTCTTCGATGTATATCAACTGACTGTCATATTTCTCTCTTGCGTCTCCCTTAATGATGTAATTATCACACGAAAGTGCACTTGGGAACTTTTCGTGTTTCATTTTCCCCGTGTACTCATAGGAATATCTTGATCACGCGCAAAATTGTGATCTTTTCCAATATATATATAATTTTTTTTTTTTTTTGCTTTGTCGCTGTCTCCCGCGTTTGCGAGGTAGCGCAAGGAAACAGACGATAGAAATGGCCCAACCCGCCCCCATACACATGTATATGCATACACTTCCACACACGCAAATATACATACCTACACAGCTTTCCATGGTTTACCCCAGACGCTTCACATGCCCTGATTCAATCCATTGACAGCACGTCAACCCCGGTATACCACATCGATCCAATTCACTCTATTCCTTGCCCTCCTTTCACCCTCCTGCATGTTCAGGCCCCGATCACACAAAATCTTTTTCACCCCATCTTTCCACCTCCAATTTGGTCTCCCACTTCTCGTTCCCTCCACCTCCGACACATATATCCTCTTGGTCAATCTTTCCTCACTCATTCTCTCCATGTGCCCAAACCATTTCAAAACACCCTCTTCTGCTCTCTCAACCACGCTCTTTTTATTTCCACACATCTCTCTTACCCTTACGTTACTCACTCGATCAAACCTCCTCACACAACACATTGTCCTCAAACATCTCATTTCCAGCACATCCACCTTCCTGCGTACAACTCTATCCATAGCCCACGCCTCGCAACCATACAACATTGTTGGAACCACTATTCCTTCAAACATACCCATTTTTACTTTCCGAGATAATGTTCTCGACTTCCTCACATTCCTCAAGGCTCCCAGGATTTTCGCCCCCTCCCCCACCCTATGATCCACTTCCGCTTCCATGGTTCCATCCGCTGCCAGATCCACTCTCAGATATATAAAACACTTTACTCCCTCCAGTTTTTCTCCATTCAAACTTACCTCCCAATTGACTTGACCCTGAACCCTACTGTACCTAATAACCTTGCTCTTATTTACATTTACTCTTAACTTTCTTCTTTCACACACTTTACCAAACTCAGTCACCAGCTTCTGCAGTTTCTCACATGAATCAGCCACTAGCGCTGTATCATCAGCGAACAACAACTGACTCACTTCCCAAGCTCTCTCATCCACAACAGACTTCATACTTGCGCCTCTTTCCAAAACTATTGCATTTACCTCCCTAACAACCCCATCCATAAACAAATTAAACAACTATGGAGACATCACACACCCCTGCCGCAAACCTATATTCACTGAGAACCAATCACTTTCCTCTCTTCCTACACGTACACATGCCTTACATTCTCGATAAAAACTTTCACTGCTTCTAACAACTTGCCTCCCACACCATTTATTCTTAATACCTTCCACAGAGGATCTCTATCAACTCTATCATATGCCTTCTCCAGATCCATAAATGCTACATACAAATCCATTTGCTTTTCTAAGTATTTCTCACATACATTCTTTAAAGCAAACACCTGATCCACACATCCTCTACCACTTCTGAAACCACACAGCTCTTCCCCAATCTGATGCTCTATACATGCCTTCACCCTCTCAATCAATACCCTCCCATATAATTTACCAGGACTACTCAACAAATTTCTACCTCTGAAATTTGAGCACTCACTCTTATCCCCTTTGCCTTTGTACAATATATATATATATATATATATATATATATATATATATATATATATATATATATATATATATATATATATATATATATATATATATATATATATATATATATATATATATATATATATATATATATATATATATATATATATATATATATATATATATATATATATATATATATATATATATATATATACATACATATATATATATATATATATATATATATATATATATATATATATATATATATATATATATATATATATATATATATATATATATATATATATATATATATATATATATATATATATATATATATATATATATATATATATATATATATATATATATATATATATATATATATATATATATATATATATATATATATATATATATATATATTATATATATATATATATATATATATATATATATATATATATATATATATATATATATATATATATATAGGTATGTATAGGGGTTCCGGGTTCCATCCTGGCTGTTGGAGGTTTTTATGTCCTATGAAGGTGCGCCTTCATATGCACTTTGTTCGTATTCATATACCTCCGCGTTGTACGGTTACGTTCGGTAAAATGCTATCTGCTGGCTACTGGCGCCAGTTGGGAAATAACCGGTGTAGACCCCGTCGCTTACCATTGTGAGACAAAGGGTATTCGAGTACTTAGTATTCGAATGGTTATTTCCTATTAGCCAGACCGATAGCCTAGCTGTTACCATCCCTGCCTCTTGCACAGGGGTCACGGGTTCGATACTGGCTGTTGGAGGTTTGTATGTTTTATGAAGGTGCACATTCAGATGCATTTTATTCGTATATATATATATATATATATATATATATATATATATATATATATATATATATATATATATATATATATATATATATATATATATATATATTTGTTGAGTATTCCTGGTAAATTATATGGTAGGGCATTGATTGAGAGGGTGAAGGCATGTACAGAGCATCAGATTGGGGAGGAGCAATGTGGTTTCAGAAGTGGTAGAGGATGTGTGGATCAGGTGTTTGCTTTGAAGAATGTATGTGAGAAATACTTAGAGAAGCAAATGGATTTGTATGTAGCATTTATGGATCTGGAGAAGGCATATCATAGAGTTGATAGAGATGCTCTGTGAAGGTATTAGGAGTATATGGTGTGGGAGGCAAGTTGTTAGAAGCAGTGAAAAGTTTTTATCGAGGATGTAAGGCATGTGTACGTGTAGGAAGAGAGGAAAGTGATTGGTTCTCAGTGAATGTAGGTTTGCGGCACGGGTGTGTGATGTCTCCATGGCTGTTTAATTTGTTTATGGATGGGGTTGTTAGGGAGGTGAATGCAAGAGTTTTGGAAAGAGGGGCAAGTATGAAGTCTGTTGTGGATGAGAGAGCTTGGGAAGTGAGTCAGTTGTTGCTCGCTTATGATACAGCGCTGGTGACTGATTCATGTGAGAAACTGCAGAAGCTGGTGACTGAGTTTGGTAAAGTGTGTGAAAGAAGAAAGTTAAGAGTAAATGTGAATAAGAGCAAGGTTATTAGGTACAGTAGGGCTGAGGGTTAAGTCAATTGGGAGGTAAGTTTGAATGGAGAAAAACTGGAGGAAGTAAAGTGTTTTAGATATCTGTGAGTGGATCTGGCAGCGGATGGAACCATGGAAGCGGAAGTGAATCATAGGGTGTGGAGGGGGCGAAAATCCTGGGAGCATTTAAGAATGTTTGGAAGTCGAGAACATTATCTCGGAAAGCAAAAATGGGTATGTTTGAAGGAATAGTGGTTCCAACAATGTTTTATGGTTGCGAGGCGTGGGCTATGGATAGAGTTGTGCGCAGGAGGATGGATGTGCTGGAAATGAGATGTTTGAAGACAATGTGTGGTGTGAGGTGGTTTGATCGAGTAAGTAATGTAACGGTAAGAGAGATGTGTGGAAATAGAAAGAGCGTGGTTGAGAGAGCAGAAGAGGGTGTTTTGAAATGGTTTGGGCACGTGGAGAGAATGAGTGAGTAAAGATTGACCAAGAGGATATATGTGTCGGAGGTGGAGGGAACGAGGAGAAGTGGGAGACCAAATTGGAGGTGGAAAGATGGAGTGAAAAAGAGTTTGAGTGATCGGGGCCTGAACATGCAGGAGGGTGAAAGACGGGCAAGGAATAGAGTGAATTGGATCGATGTGGTATACCGGGGTTGACGTGCTGTCAGTGGATTGAATCAGGGCATCTGAAGCGTCTGGGGTAAACCATGGAAAGTTGTGTGGGGCCTGGATGTGGAAAGGGAGCTGTGGTTTCGGGCATTATTGCATGACAGCTGGAGACTGAGTGTGAACGAATTAGGCCTTTGTTATCTTTTCCTAGCGCTACCTCGCACACATGAGGGGGAGGGAGATGGTATTCCATGTGAGGCGAGGCGGCGATGGGAATGAATTGTGTGAATTGTGTGCATAGGTATATATGTATGTGTCTGTGTGTGTATGTATATGTGTACATTGAGATGTATGGGTGTGTAGGTTTGACTGTGTGGACGTGTGTGCATATACATGTGTATGGGGGTGGGTTGGGCCTTTTCTTTCTTCTGTTTCCTTGCGGTACCTCGCAAACGCGGGAGACAGCGACAAAGCAAAATAAATAAAAAATAAAATAATATATATATATATATATATATATATATATATATATATATATATATATATATATATATATATATATATATATATATATATATATATATATATATATATAATTTTTTTCTTTTTTTTTGCTTTGTCGCTGTCTCCCGCGTTAGCGAGGTAGCGTATGGAAACAGACGAAAGAATGGCCCAACCCGTCCACATACACATGTATATACATACACGTCCTCACACGCAAATATACATACCTATACATCTGAATATACACATATATATACACACACAGACATATACATATATACACATGTACATAATTCATACTATCTGCCTTTATTTGTTCCCATCGCCACCTCACCACACATGGAATAACAACCCCCTCCCCCCTCATGTGTGCGAGATAGCGCTAGGAAAAACACCAAAGGCCCCATTCGTTCACACACAGTCTCTAGCTGTCATGTAATAATGCACCGAAACCACAGCTCCCTTTCCACATCCAGGCCCCACACACTTTGAATGGTTTACCCCAGACGCTTCACACGCCCTGGTTGAATCCATTGACAGCACGTCGACCCCGGGATACCACATCGTTCCAATTCACACTATTCCTTGCACATCTTTCACCCTCCTGCATGTTTAGGCCCCGATCACCCAAAAACTTTTTCACTCCATCCTTCCACCTCCAATCTGGTCTCCCACTTCTCCTCGTTCACTCCACCTCTGACCCATATATCTTCTTGGTCAATCTTTCCTCACTCATTCTCTCCATGTGACCAAACCATTTCAAAACACCCTCTTCTGCTCTCTCAACCACACTCTTTTTATTTCCACACATCTCTCTTACCCTTACATTACTTACTCGATCAAACCACCTCACACCACATATTGTCCTCAAAATCTCATTTCCAGCATATCCACCCTCCTGCGCACAACTCTATCCATAGCCCACTCCTCGCAACCATACAAATTGTTGGAACCACTATTCCTTCAAACATAGCCATTTTATCTTTCCGAGATTATGTTCTCGACTTCCAAACATTTTTCACGGCTCCCAGAATACTCGCCCGCTCCCCCACCCTATGATTCACTTCCGCTACCATGGTTCCATCCGCTGCCAGATCCACTCCCAGATATCTAAAACACTTCACTTCCTCCAGCTTTTCTCCATTAAAACTTACCTCCCAGTTGACTTGACCCTCAACTCTACTGTACCTAATAACCTTGCTCTTATTCACATTCACTCTTAACTTTCTTCTTTCACACACTTTACCAAACTCAGTCACCAACTTCTGCAGTTTCTTACATAAATCAGCCACTAGCGCTGTATCATCAGCGAACAACAACTGACTCACTTCCCAAGCTCTCTCATCCACAACAGACTGCATACTTGCCCCTCTTTCCAAAACTCTTGCATTCACCTCCCTAACAACCCCATCCATAAACAAATTAAACAACCATGGAGACATCACACACCACTGCCGCAAACCTACATTCACTGAGAACCAATCACTTTCCTCTCTTCCTACACGTACACATGCCTTACATCCTCGATAAAAACTTTTCACTGCTTCTAACAACTTGACTCCCACACCATATATTCTTAAAACCTTCCACAGAGCATCTCTATCAACTCTATCATATGCCTTCTCCAGATCCATAAATGCTACATACAAATCTATTTGTTTTTCTATGTATTTCTCGCATACATTCTTCAAAGCAAACACCTGATCCACACATCCTCTACCACTTCTGAAACCACACTGCTTTTCTCCAATCTGATGCTCTGTACATGCCTTCACCCTCTCAATCAATACCCTCCCATATAATTTACCAGGAATACTCAACAAACTTATACCTCTGTAATTTGAACACTCACTCTTATCCCCTTTGCCTTTGTACAATGGCATTATGCAAGCATTCCGCTAATCCTCAGGCACCTCACCATGAATCATATATACATTAAATAACCTTACCAACCAGCCAACAACACTGTCACCCCCTTTTTTAATAAATACCACTGCAATACCATCCACACCTGCTGCTTTGCCGGCTTTCATCTTCCGTAAAGCTTTTACTATCTCTTCTCTATTTACCAAGTCATTTTCCCTAACCCTCTCACTTTGCACACCACCTCGACCAAGACACCCCACATCTGCCACTCTATCATTAAACACATTCAACTAACCTTCAAAATACTCACTCCATCTCCTTCTCACATCACCACTACTTGTTATCACCTCCCCATTTGCGCCCTTCACTGAAGTTCCCATTTGCTCTCTTGTCTTACGCACTTTATTTACCTCCTTCCAGAACATCTTTTTATTTTCCCCGATATTTAATGATACTCTCTCACCCCAAGTCTTATATGCCCTCTTTTTCACCCTTGCACCTTTCTCTTGATCTCCTGCCTCTTTGTTTTATACCTCTTCCACTCATTTGTATTTTTTCCCTGCAAAAATCGTTCAAATGCCTCTCTCTTCTCTTTCACTAATAATCTTACTTCTTCATCCCACCACTCACTACCTTTTTTAATCTGCCCACCTCCCACGCTTCTCATGCCACAAGCATCTTTTGCGCAAGCCATCACTGCTTCCCTAAATACATCCATTCCTCCCCCACTCCCCTTACCTCCTTTGTTCTTACCTTTTTCCATTCTGTACTCAGTCTCTCCTGGTACTTCCTCACACAATTCTCCTTCCCAAGCTCACTTACTCTCACCACTCTCTTCACCCCAACATTCTCTCCTCTTTTCTGAAAACCCCCACAAATCTTCACCTTCGTTTCCAGAAGATAATGATGAAACATCCCTCCAGTTGCACTTCTCAGCACATTAACATCCAAAAGTCTCTCTTTCGTGCGTCTATCAATCAACACGTAATCCAATAACGCTCTCTGGCCATCTCTCCTTCTTACATACGTATACCTATGTATATCTCGGTTTTTAAACCAGGTATTCCCAATCATCAGTCCTTTTTCAGCACATAAATCTTCAAGCTCTTCACCATTTCCATTTACAACACTGAACACTCCATGTATACCAATTATTCCCTCAACTGCCACATTACTCACCTTTGCATTCAAATCACCCATCACTATAACCCGGTCTTGTGCATCAAAACCACTAACATACTCATTCAGCTGCTCCCAAAACACTTGCCTCTCATGATCTTTCTTCTCATGCCCAGGTGCATATTCACCAATAATCACCCATCTCTCTTCATCAACTTTCAGTTTTACCCATATAAATCTAGAATTTACTTTCTTACACTCTATCACATACTCCCACAACTCCTGATTCAGGAGTAGTGCTACTCCTTCCCTTGCTCTTGTCCTCTAACTAACCCCTGACTTTACTCCCAAGACATTCCCAAACCACTCATCCCCTTTACCCTTTAGCTTCGTTTCACTCAGAGCCAAAACATCCAGTTTCCTTTCCTGAAACATACTACCTATCTCTCCTTTTTTCTCATCTTGGTTACACCCATACACATTTAGACACCCCAATCTGAGCCTTCGTTGAGAATGAGCACTCCTCGCGTGACTCCTTCTTCTGTTTCTCCTTTTAGAAAGTTAAAATACAAGGAGGGGAGGGTTTCTGGTCCCCCGCTCCCGTCCCCTTTAGTCGCCTTCTACGACACGCGAGGAATGCGTGGGAAGTATTCTTAATCACCTATCCCCAGGGATAGGGGATGTATATATATATATATATATATATATATATATATATATATATATATTGGAAAGGATCACAATTTTGCACGTGATCAAGATATTCCTCTGAGTCCATGGGGAAAATTAAACACTGTAAGTTCCCAAGTGCATTTTCGTGTAATAATCACATGATCAGGGGAGACACAAGAGAGAAATATAACAGTCAGTAGATATACATCGAAGATAAAAAGCTAAGACGCCATTTGGTAAACATGCGATTGTCCAGGCAGACAACGAGTGTTCATAAACTTATCATTTTATAGTTTTTTTCAACAATAAAGTTATCTAACTTCTACAGACCATATCATAATTCTTTGTGTATTTAATGATAGAAGATTCAATTATATTTCTCGTAGTAATACACCTAGAGCTGATAACTGAGATTGCATTACTCCAGTCAATACAATTATCATAGTTTTTAACGTGATTAAACAAGGTATTTGATTCTTGTCCCGTTCTTATACTATATCTATGTTCCTTAAGTCTAACAGAAAGATCCTTACGAGTCTGACCAACAGGAAATTTTTCAAAATTTCTACATGGCACTTTACAGATGCAACCAAGAGAATTTTCTGGTGAATTCCTTATCAAGATATTCTTTATAGCATTATTGTTGCTGAAGTCAACATTTACACAAAAGGAAATAGCAACATGGTAAGTAAAGTAAAATTATCATTAAAAGGGAAAGCTAAAAGATTCTTGGTGTCAATGGGTGGTCTGGGCTCAACTCTATAAAATGATTTCTTTGCTAAATTAAGAGATTTATCAATGAAAGATCTAGGGCATTTTAACTTAGATCCAATAGAATATAGATTCTCAAACTTATCATGAATAAACTCTGGACTGCAAATACGTAATGCCTTTAGGAACATAGATTGAAAAGATGATAACCTAACTCTCATGTTGAAACGAGAAATAATGGATGTATGAGCATACATTGGTCGGTTTTCTGTATATTGTAAACTTAAACTTGTTTCCTTGCCTATGGATCATGCAATCTAAAAGTGGTAACATACCAATATTTTTTTTTCTACAGTATTTGTGATGGAAAGTACTAAATTGTTAAGTAAGGGGAGTTATATTTGCAAATTTTCATTTGAAGGCTAAACACAAAGAACATCATCTACATACCTAAACCAAATTCCATTAGAAGGTAAGATATACTTTAGTAATTCTGTTTCAAAAGATTCCATATAAAGATCACTTAGTACAGGTGACAGAGGGCTACCCATTGCCATACCAAATTTTTGAGCATATCAATTTCCATTGAATTGAAATACACAGTCTTTTATATATGATTTTATCAGTTCAATGAAAACAGAATCTAAAACATGTAAATGAATATCCTAGACATCAAACAGATATTGTAAAAGGTAATCAACTGGAACTTTTGCGAAAAGTGAGGAAATATCAAAGCTAACTAGTTTGAAATCAAAATCAACACTAAGATCATTAAGCTTGTTAACTAAATCTACAGTGTTCATGATATTAGAATTTGATACCTTACCCACTAAAGGGCTTAATAAAGAAACTAACAATTTTGACAATTTGCATGTGAAAGAGCCTACTGAACTCACCATAGGTCTTAGTGGAAAATTTTATGTTTTGATAAGTCCATACATACATGGCAATGAAGGGGACAAAGATGAAAAAATTTTGATATGAAAACCATTACCTTTTAACAATAACTTCATTTGTTTATTGAAATGAGAAATAACTGCTTCTAAGGGATTTTTACTGAGTTTAGAATATGTTGTGTCATCATTTAAAAGGTCATTCATTTTAGATAAATAGTTACTTTTGTCTAAAATCACAACAGTGTTAGCCTTATCTGCTTTAGTAATATGTATATCTTTGTCTTTTTTCAAAGTGTTAATAGCTCTTATAGATTTATAAGAGCTACTAACATCTTAAAAAAAGACGAATATATACATATTAGTAAAGCAGATAAGGCTAACAAAGCTGTGATTTTAGACAAAAGTAACTATTTATCTGAAGTGAATGATCTTTTAAGTGATGACACAACATATTCTAAACTTAGTAAAATTCCCTTAGAAGCAGTTAATTCCCATTTCAATAATGAAACGAAGTTGTTGTTGAAAGGTAATCGTTCTCTTATCAAAAGTTTGTCATCTTTATCCCTTTCATTGCCATAGATGTATGGACTTATCAAAACACATAGACATAATTTTCCAGCAAGACGTATAGTGAGTTCAGTAGGCTCCATCACATATAAATTGTCAAAATGGTTAGTTTCTTTATTAAGCCCTTTAGTGGGTAAGGTATCAAATCCTAATATCATAAACAATGTAGATTTAGTCAAAAAGTTTAACAATATCAATGTTAATTTTGATTTCAAACTAGTTAGCTTTGATGTTTCCTCAGTTTTAACAAAAGGTCCAGTTGACGATCTTATAGAATATTTGTTTGATGTCTTGGATGATACTTATTTACCTGTTTCAAAGTTCGTTTTCACTGAACTGATAAAATTGTGTATAAAAGACTGTGTATTTCAATTCAATGGAGATTATTATGCTCAAAAATTTGGTATGGCAATGGGTAACCCACTTTCATCTGTACTAATTAATTTTTCTATGGAAGTTTTTGAAACAAAATTACTAAAGGATATCTTACCTTATAATGCAATTTAGCTTAGGTATGTAGACGATGTTCTTTGTGTTTGGCCAACAAATGAAAAATTGCAAATATTTCTCCCCTTACTTAACAGTTCTGTACCTTCCATCAAATATTCTGTAGAAAATGAAAATATTGGTATGTTGCGATTTTTAGATTGCATTATCATTAAGCAAGGAAACAAGTTTAAGTTTAGCATATACAAAAAAACCTACCAACGTATGCTCATATATCCATTATTACTCATCTCAACATGACAGAGTTGAATTATTATCTTTTCAATCTATGTTCCTTAACGCATTACGCATTTGCAGTCCTGAGTTTATTGATGATGAGTTTGAGAATATGTATTCTATTGGATCTTAATCAAAGTACCCTACATCTTTCATTGATAAACCCCTTAAGTTAGCAAAGAAATAACTATATAGAGTTGAGCTCAAACCTTCCATTGACACCAAAAATCTTTTAGTTCTCCCTTTTAATGATAATTTCACTTTACTTCCCATGTTGCTTAAACCCTTTAATGTTAATGTTGCCTTCAGCAACAATAATACTGCAAAGAATATCTTACTCAGGAATGCCATCTAAGTTGTCAAATCTAACTCTATTTCCACGAGAAATATCCTTGAATCTTCTAGTATTGAATGCAAAAAGAATTATACTCTTGATATTAGTGATGTTCTATACAAATTTAGATGATTCTATTGTTGATAAAATTTGTAAAATGATAAGTTTATGAATGATCGTTGTCTGTCTTGGACAATTGCATGTTTACAAAATGGTGTCCTAGCTTCGTCTCTTCGATGTATATCAACTGACCTATATTTTCTCTTGTGTCTCCCCTGATAACGTGATTATTACACGAAAGTGCACATGGGAACTAATCGTGTTTCATTTTCCCCGTGGACTCATAGGAAATATATATATATATATATATATATATATATATATATATATATATATATATATATATATATATATATATATATATATATATATATATATATATATATATATATATATATATATATATATATATATATATATATATATATATATATACATACATATGTATATATATATATATATATATATATATATATATATATATATATATATATATGGATGTGTATGTGTATGTATATATATGTATATATATCATCCCTAGGGATAGGGGAGAAAGAATACTTCCCACGTATTTCCTGCGTGTCGTAGAAGGCGCCTAAAAGGAAAGGGAGCGGGGGGCTGGAAATCCTCCCCTCTCGTTTTCTTTTTTTTTTCAAGGGAACGAACAGAGAAGGGGGCCAGGTGAGGATATTCCCTCAAAGGCCCAGTCCTCTGTTCTTAACGCTACCTCGCAAATGCGGGAAATGGCGAATAGTATGGAAAAATGTATATATATATATATATATATATATATATATATATGTATGTATATATATATATATATATATATATATATATATATATATATATATATATATATATATATATATATATATATATATATATATATATATATATATATATATATATACATGTATATATATATATATATATATATATATATATATATATATATATATATATATATATATATATATATATATATATATATATATATATATATATATATATATATATCCCCTATCCCCAGGGGATAGGGGAGATATAATACTTCCCACGTCTTCCCTGCGTGTCGTAGAAGGTGACTAAAAGGGGAGGGAGAGGTGGGCTGGAAATCCTCCCCTCTCTTTTTTTTTAATTTTCCAAAGGAAGGAACAGAAGGGGCCAGGTGAGGATATTCCAAAAAAAGCCTGGTCCTCTGTTCTTAACGCTACCTCGCTAACGCGGGAAATGGCGAATATTTTAGAAAAAAAGAAAAAGAAATATATATATATATATATATATATATATATATATATATATATATATATATATATATATATATATATATATATATATATATGTTTACCAAATGGCGTCCTAGCTTCGTCTCTTCGATGTATATCAACTGACTTATATTTCTCTCTTGTGTCTCCCCTGATCATGTGATTATTACACGAAAGTGCACTTGGGAACTTTTCGTGTTCCATTTTCCCCGTGGACTCATAGGAATATCTTGATCACGCGTAAAATTGTGATCCTTTCCAACATATATGTATATATATACATATATATATATATATATATATATATATATATATATATATATATATATATATATATATGTATATATATATATATATATATATATATATATATATATATATATATATATATATATATATATATATATATATATATATATATATACATATATATATATATATATATATATATATATATATATATATATATATATATATATATATATATATATATATATATATATATATATATATATATATATATATATGTATATATATATATATATATATATTTATTTTTTTTTTTTTTTTGCTTTGTAACTGTCTCCCGCGTTTGCGAGGTAGCGCAAGGAAACAGACGAAAGAAATGGCCCAACCCACCCCCATACACATGCCTTGATTCAATCCACTGACAGCACGTCAGCCCCGGTATACCACATCGCTCCAATTCACTCTATTCTTTGCCCTCCTTTCACCCTCCTGCATGTTCAGGCCCCGATCACACAAAATCTTTTTCACTCCATCTTTCCACCTCCAATTTGGTCTCCCTCTTCTCCTCGTTCCCTCCACCTCCGACACATATATCCTCTTGGTCAATCTTTCCTCACTCATTCTCTCCATGTGACCAAACCATTTCAAAACACCCTCTTCTGCTCTCTCAACCACGCTCTTTTTATTTCCACACATCTCTCTTACCCTTACGTTACTTACTCGATCAAACCACCTCACACCACACATTGTCCTCAAACATCTCATTTCCAGCACATCCATCCTCCTACGCACAACTCTATCCATAGTCCACGCCTCGCAACCATACAACATTGTTGGAACTACTATTCCTTCAAAGATACCCATTTTTGCTCTCCGAGATAATGTTCTCGACTTCCACACATTCTTCAAGGCTCCCAGAATTTTCGCCCCCTCCCCCACCCTATGATCCACTTCCGCTTCCATGGTTCCATCCGCTGCCAAATCCACTCACAGATATCTAAAACACTTCACTTCCTCCAGTTTTTCTCTATTCAAACTCACCTCCCAATTGAATTGACCCTCAACCCTACTGTACCTAATAACCTTGCTCTTATTCACATTTACTCTTAACTTTCTTCTTTCACACACTTTACCAAACTCAGTCACCAGCTTCTGCAGTTTCTCACATGAATCCGCCACCAGCGCTGTATCATCAGCGAACAACAACTGACTCACTTCCCAAGCTCTCTCATCCCCAACAGACTTCATACTTGCCCCTCTTTCCAAAACTCTTGCATTCACCTCCCTAACAACCCCATCCATAAACAAATTAAACAACCATGGAGACATCACACACCCCTGCCGCAAACCTACATTAACTGAGAACCAATCACTTTCCTCTCTTCCTACACGTACACATGCCTTACATCCTCGATAAAAACTTTTCCACTGCTTCTAACAACTTGCCTCCCACACCATATATTCTTAATACCTTCCACAGAGCATCTCTATATATATATATGTATATATATATATATATATATATATATATATATATATATATATATATATATATATATATATATATATATATATATATATATATTTTCTTTTTCATACTCTTCGCCATTTCCCGCGATAGCGAGGTAGCGCCAAGAACAGAGGACTGGGCCCCTTAGGGAATACCCTCACCCGGCCCCCTTCTCTGTTCCTTCGGTAAAACGCTATCAGCTGGCTATGTGCGTCTGTTCGGAAACAACCAAGTATAGACCCCGTTGCTCACCATTGTGAGACGAAGGGTATTCGAGTACTCAGTATTTCGAATAGTTGTTTCCTATTATACAGTCCCATAGCCTAGCGGTTAGCATGCCTGCCTCTTGCACAGGGGTCCCAGTCCTGGCTGTTGGAGGTTTGTATGTTCTATGAAGGTGCGCGTTCATATGCACTTTATTCGTATATATATATATGTATATATATAGTTTTTTTTTTTTCTTTTTATACTATTCGCCATTTCCCGCGATAGCGAGGTAGCGTTAAGAACAGAGGACTGTGCCCCTGAGGGAATACCCTCACCTGGCCCCCTTCTCTGTTCCCTCTTTTGAAAAAAAAAAAAAAAAAAAAAAACAACGAGAGGGGAGGATTTCCAGCCCCCCGCTCCCTTCCCTTTTAGTCGCCTTCTACGACACGCAGGGAATACGTGGGAAGTATTCTTTCTCCCCTATCCCCAGGGATATATATATATATATATATATATATATATATATATATATATATATATATATATATATATATATATATATATATATATATATAGATATAGATATATATATATATAACGCCAGAGAGCGTTATTGGATTACGTGTTAATTGACAGGCACGCGAAAGAGAGACTTTTGGATGTTAATGTGCTGAGAGATGCAACTGGAGGGATGTCTGATCATTATCTTGTGGAGGCTAAGGTGAAGATCTGTATGGGTTTTCAGAATAGAAGAGTGAATGTTGGGGTGAAGAGGGTGGTGAGAGTAAGTGAGCTTGGGAAGGAGACTTGTGTGAGGAAGTACCAGGAGAGACTGAGTACAGAATGGAAAAAGGTGAGAACAATGGAAGTAAGGGGAGTGGGGGAGGAATGGGATGTATTTAGGGAAGCAGTGATGCATTGCACAAGAGATGCTTGTGGCATGAGAAGAGTGGGAGGTGGGTTGATTAGAAAGGGTAGTGAGTGGTGGGATGATGAAGTAAGATTATTAGTGAAAGAGAAGAGAGAGGCATTTGGACGATTTTTGAAGGGAAAATATGCAATTGAGTGGGAGATGTATAAAAGAAAGAGACAGGAGGTCAAGAGAAAGGTGCAAGAGGTGAAAAAGAGTGCATATGAGAGTTGTGGTGAGAGAGTATCATTAAATTTTAAGGAGAATAAAAAGATGTTCTGGAAGGAGGTAAATAAAGTGCGTAAGACAAGGGAGCAAAAGGGAACTTCAGTGAATGGCGCAAATGGGGAGGTAATAACAAGTAGTGGTGATGTGATAAGGAGATGGAGTGAGTATTTTGAAGGTTTGTTGAATATGTTTGATGATAGAGTGGCAGATATAGGGTGTTTTGGTCGAGGTGGTGTGCAAAGTGAGAGGCTTAGGGAAAATGATTTGGTAAACAGAGAAGAGGTAGTAAAAGCTTTGCGGGAGATGAAAGCCGGCAAGGCAGCAGGTTTGGATGGTATTGCAGTGGACTTTATTAAAAAAGGGGGTGACTGTACTGTTGACTGGTTGGTAAGGTTATTTAATGTATGTATGACTCATGGTGAGGTGCCTGAGGGTTGACGGAATGCGTGCATAGTGCCATTGTTCAAAGGCAAAGGAGATAAGAGTGAGTGCTCAAATTACAGAGGTATAAGTTTGTTGAGTATTCCTGGTAAATTATATGTGAGTGTATTGATTGAGAGGGTGAAGGCATGTAAAGCGCATCAGATATATATATAACGCTCTCTGGCGTTATATATATATATATATCTATATATATATATATATATATATATATATATATATATATATATATATATATATATATATATATATATATATATATATATATCCCTGGGGATAGGGGAGAAAGAATACTTCCCACGTATTCCCTGCGTGTCGTAGAAGGCGACTAAAAGGGAAGGGAGCGGGGGGCTGGAAATCCTCCCCTCTCGTTTTTTTTTTTTTTTTTTTTTTTTTCCAAAAGAGGGAACAGAGAAGGGGGCCAGGTGAGGGTATTCCCTCACGGGCCCAGTCCTCTGTTCTTAACGCTACCTCGCTATCGCGGGAAATGGCGAATAGTATAAAAAGAAAAAAAAAAACTATATATATACATATATATATATACGAATAAAGTGCATATGAACGCGCACCTTCATAGAACATACAAACCTCCAACAGCCAGGACTGGGACCCCTGTGCAAGAGGCAGGCATGCTAACCGCTAGGCTATGGGACTGTATAATAGGAAACAACTATTCGAAATACTGAGTACTCGAATACCCTTCGTCTCACAATGGTGAGCAACGGGGTCTATACTTGGTTGTTTCCGAACAGACGCACATAGCCAGCTGATAGCGTTTTACCGAAGGAACAGAGAAGGGGGCCGGGTGAGGGTATTCCCTAAGGGGCCCAGTCCTCTGTTCTTGGCGCTACCTCGCTATCGCGGGAAATGGCGAAGAGTATGAAAAAAGAAAATATATATATATATATATATATATATATATACATATATATATATATAGAGATGCTCTGTGGAAGGTATTAAGAATATATGGTGTGGGAGGCAAGTTGTTAGAAGCATTGAAAAGTTTTTATGGAGGATGTAAGGCATATATACGTGTAGGAAGAGAGGAAAGTGATTGGTTCTCAGTGAATATAGGTTTGCGGCAGGTGTGTATGATGCCTCCATGGTTGTTTAATTTGTTTATGGATGGGGTTGTTAGGGAGGTGAATGCAAGAGTTTTGTAAAGAGGGGCAAGTACGAAGTCTGTTGTGGATGAGAGGGCTTGGGAAGTAAGTCAGTTGTTGTTCGCTGATGATACAGCGCTGGTGGCTGATTCATGTGAGAAACTGCAGAAGCTGGTGACTGAGTTTGGTAAAGTGTGAAAGAAGAAAGGAGTAAATGTGAATAGTAGCAAGGTTATCAGGTACAGTAGGGTTCAGGGTCAAGTCAATTGGCAGGTAAGTTTGAATGGAGAAAAACTGGAGGAAGTAAAGTTTTTAGATATCTGGGAGTGGATCTGGCAGCGGATGGAACCATGGAAGCGGAAGTGAATCATTGGGTGGTGGAGGGGGCGAAAATCCTGGGAGCCTTGAAGAATGTGTGGAAGTCGAGAGCATTATCTCGGAAAGCAAAAATGGGTAAGTTTGAAGGAATAGTGGTTCCAACAATGTTGTATGGTTGCGAGGCGTGGGCTATGGATAGAGTTGTGCGCAGGGGGATGGATGTGCTGGAAATGAGATGTTTGAGGACAATGTGTGGTGTGAGGTGGTTTGATTGAGTAAGTAATGTAAGGGTAAGAGAGATGTGTGGAAATAAAAAGAGCGTGGTTGAGAGAGCAGAGGAGGGTGTTTTGAAATGGTTTGGGCACATGTAGAGAATGAGTGAGGAAAGATTGACCAAGAGGATATATGTGTCGGAGGTGGAGGGAACGAGGAGAAGTGGGAGACCAAACTGGAGGTGGTAAGATGGAGTGAAAAAGATTTTGTGTGATCGGGGCCTGAACATGCAGGAGGGTGAAAGGCGGTCAAGGAATAGAGTGAATTGGATCGATGTGGTATACCAGGGTTGACGTGCTTTCAGTGGATTGAATCGGGGCATGTGAAGCGTCTGGGGTAAACCATCGAAAGTTGTGTGGGGCCTGGATGTGGAAAGAGAGCTGTGGTATCGGGCATTATTGCGTGACAGCTGGAGACTGAGTGGGAACGAATGGGGCCTTTGTTGTCTTTTCCTAGTGCTACCTCGCACACATGAGGGGGGAGGGGGATGGTATTCCATGTGTGGCGAGGTGGTGTTGGGAATGAATAGGGGCAGACAGTGTGAACTGTGTGCATGGGTATATATGTTTATGTCTGTGTGTGTATATGTATGTGTACATTGAGATGTATAGGTATGTATATTTCCGTGTGTGGGCGTGTGTATGTGTATATTGTGTATAGGGGTGGGTTGGGCCATTTATTTCGTCTGTTTCCTTGCGGTACCTCGCAAACGCGGGAGACAGCGACAAAGCAAAATAAATAGATTAATAATATATATATATATATATAAATATATATATATATATATATATATATATATATATATATATATATATATATATATATATATATATATATATATATATATATATATATATATATATATATATATATATATCAACACATAGAAGCAGAAGTGAATCATAGGGTGGGGAAGGGGGCGAAATTTCTGGGAGCGTTGAAGAATGTGTGGAAGTCGAGAACATTATCTCGGAAAGCAAAAATGGGTATGTTTGAAGGAATAGTGGTTCCAACAATGTTATATGGTTGTGAGGCGTGGGCTATAGACACACTTGTGCGAAGAAGGGTGGATGTGCTGGAAATGAGATGTTTGAGGACAATATGTGGCGTGCGATGGTTTGACTGAGTAAGTAATGTAAGGGTAAGAGAGATGTGTGGTAATAAAAAGATTGTGGTTGAGAGATCAGTAGAGGTTGTTTTGAAATGGTTTGGTCACATGGAGAGAATGAGTGAGGAAAGATTGACAAAGAGGATATATGTGTCAAAGGTGGAAGGAACGAGAAGTGAGAGACCAAGTTGGAGGTGGAAAGATGGAGTGGAAAAGATTTTGAGTGATCGGGGCTTGAACATGCAGGAGGGTGAAAGGTGTACAAGGAAGAGAGTGAATTGGAACGATGTGGTATACTGGGGTCGACGTGCTGTCAATTGATATAACCAGGGCATGTGAAGCGTCTGCGGTAAACAATGGAATGTTTTGCGGGGCCTGGATGTGGAAAGGGAGCTGTGGTTTAGGTGCATTATACATGACAACTAGAGACTGAGTATGAACGAATGTGGCCTCTGTTGTCTTTTCCTTGCGCTACCTCGCGCACATGCAGGAGGAGGGGATTTTTATTTCTTGTGTGGCAGGGTGGTGACTGGAATGAATAAAGGCAGACAGTATGAATTATGTACGTGTGTATATATGTATATGTCTGTGTGTGTATAGATATATGTATACATTGAGATGTATAGGTATGTATATGTGCATGTGTGGACGTGTATGTACATACATTTGTATGTGGATGGGTTGGGCCATTCTTTCATCTGTTTCCTTGTGCTACCTTGCTAACGCAGGAGACAGCGACAAAGTATAATAAATAAAATATATATATATATATATATATATATATATATATATATATATATATATATATATATATATATATATATATATATATATATATATATATATGTATATATATATATTTCTTTTTCTTTCTTTCAAACTATTCGCCATTTCCCGCATTAGCGAGGTAGCGTTAAGAACAGAGGACTGGGCCTTTGAGGGAATACCCTCACCTGGCCCAATTCTCTGTTCCTTCTTTTGAAAAAAAAAAAAGCCGAGAGGGGAGGATTTCCAGCCCCCCGCTCCCTCCCCTTTTAGTCGCCTTCTACGACACGCAGGGAATACGTGGGAAGTATTCTTAATCCCCTATCCCCAGGGATATATATATATATATATATATATATATATATATATATATATATATATATATATATATATATATATATATATATATATATATATATATATATATATATATATATATATATATATATATATATTTATATATACATATTTATTTATCATTTTATTTTACTTTGTCGCTGTCTCCCACGTTTGCGAGGTAGCGCAAGGAGACAGAAGAAAGAATGGCCCAACCCACCCACATACACATGTATATACATACAAGACCACACACAGCACATATACATACCTATACATCTCAATGTATACATTTATATACACACACAGACATATACATATATACCCACGCGCATAATTCATACTGTCTGACTTTATTCATTCCCATCGCCACCTCGCCACATATGGAATAACAACATCCTCCCCCTCATGTGTGCGAGGTAGCGCTAGGAAAAAACCAACGAAGGCCCCATTCGTTCACACTCAGTGTCCAGCTGTCATGTAATAATGCACCGAAACCACAGCTCCCTTTGCACATCGAGGCCCCACAGATTTTCCATTGTTTACCCCAGACGTTTCACAAGCCCTGGTTCAATCCAATGACAGCACGTCGACTCCGGTATACAACATCGTTCCAATTCACTCTATTCCTTACACGCCTTTCACCCTCCTGCATGTTCAGGCCCCGATCACTCAAAATCTTTTTCACTCCATCTTTCCACCTCCAATTTGGTCGCCCACTTCTCCTCGTTCCCTCCACCTCTGACACATATATCCTCTTGGTCAATCTTTCCGCACTCATTCTCTCCATGTGACCAAAACATTTGAAAACACCCTCTTCTGCTCTCTCAACCACACACTTTTTATTACCACACATCTCTCTTACCCTTACATTACTTACTCGATCAAATAACCTCACACCATATATTATCCTCAAACATCTCATTTCCAGCACATCCACACACCTGCGCACAACTTTATCCATAGCCCACGCCTCGCAGCCATACAACATTGTTGGAACCACTATTCCTTCAAACATACCCATTTTTGTTTTCCGAGATAATGTTCTCTACTTCCAAACATTCTTCAAGGCTCCCAGGATTTTCGCCCCCTCCCCAAATCCTATGATTCACTTCCTCATCCATGGTTCCATCCGCTGCCAAATCTACTTCCAGATATCTAAAACACTTTACTTCCTACAGTTTTTCTCCATTCAAATTTACCTCTCAATTTACTTGACCCTCAACACGACTGTACTTGATAACCTTACACGTGTTCACCTTTACTCTCAACTTTCTTGTTTCACACACTTTACCAAACTCAGTCACTAGCTTCTGCAGTTTCTCACATGAATCTGCCATCAGCGCTGTATCATCAGCGAACAACAACTGACTCACTTCCCAAGCTCTCTCATCCACAACAGACTGCATACTTGCCCCTCTTTCCAAAACTCTTGCATTCACCTCCCTAACAACCCCATCCATGAACAAATTAACAACCATGGAGACATCAAAAACCCCTGCCGCAAACCTACATTCAGTGAGAACCAATCACTTTCCTCTCTTCCTACACGTACACATGCTTTACATCCTCGATAAAAAACTTTTCACTGCTTCTAACAACTTGACTCCCACACCATATATTCTTAATACCTTCCACAGAGCATCTCTATCAACTCTATCATATGCCTTCTCCAGATCCATAAATGCTACATACAAATCCATTTGCTTTTCTAAGTATTTCTCACATACATTCTTCAAAGCAAATGCCTGATCCACACTTCCTCTCCCACTTCTGAAACCACGCTGCTCTTCCCCAGTCTGATGCTCTGTACATGACTTCACCCTCTCAATCAATACCCTCCCATATAATTTACCTGGAACACTCAGCAAACTTATACCTCTGTAATTTGAGCACTCACTCTTAACCCCTTTTTCCTTTGTACAATGTTACTATGCAAGAATTCCCCCAATAATCAGGCACATCACTATGAATCATACATGCATTAAATAACCTTACCAACAAGTCATTAATACACTTACCCCCTGGGTTAATAAATTCCACTGCAATACCATCCAAACCGGCTGCCATGCCGGCTTTCATCTTCCGCAAAGATTTTACTACCTCTTCTCTGTTTCCCAAATAATTTTCTCTGACCCTCTCACTTTGCACACCACCTCGACCAAAACACCCTATATCTGCCACTCAATCATCAAACACACTCAACAAACCCTCTAAATACTCACTCAATCTCACTCTCACATCACCATTACTTCTTAACACCTCCCCATTTGCCCCATTCACTGAAGTTCCCATTTGTTCCATTGTCTTACGCACTTTATTTACCTCCTTCCAAAACATCTTTCTCTTCTCCCTAAAATTATTGATACTCTCTCACCCCACCTCTCATTGGCCCTCTTTTTCACCTCTTGATCCTTTCTCTTGACCTTCTGCCTCTTTCTTTTTAACATCTCCCACTCATTTGCGTTACTTCTCTGTAAAAATCGTCCAAAAGCCTTTCTCTTCTCTTTCAATAATAATCTTATCTCTTCATCCCACCATTCACTACCCTTTCTAATCTGCCCACCTCCCACGCTTCTCATGCCGTAAGCATCTTTTGCGCTAGCCATCCCTGCTTCCCTAGATAAATCCCACTCCTCCCCAACTCCCCTTACGCCCTTTGTTCTCACCTTTTTCTATTCTGTATTCATTCTCTCCTGGTAATTCCTGACACAAGTGTCCTTCCCAAACTCACTTACTCTCACCAATCTCTTCACCCTAACATTCTCTCTTTTTTTCTGAAAACCTCTACAAATCTTCAACTTCGCCTCCAGAAGATAATGATCAAACATCCCTACAGTTGCAAAATTCAGCACATTAACATCCAAAAGTCTCTCTTTCGCGCGCCAATCAATTAACACGTAATCCAATAACGCGCTCTGGCCACCACTCCTACTTACATACATATACTTATGTATATCTCTCTTTTTAAACCAGGGATTCCCAATCACCAGTCCTTTTTCAGCACATAAATCTACAAGCTCTTCACGATTTCCATTTACAAAACTGAACAACCCAAGTATATCCATTATTCCCTCAACTGCCACATTACTCACATTTGTTTTAAAATCACCCATCACTATAACCCTTTCTCCTGCATCAAAACTACTACCACACTCATTCAGCTACTCACCAAAAACTTGCCTTTCATGATCTTTCTTCTCATGCCCAGGTGCAAATGTACCAATAATTATCCATCTCTCTCTATCAACTTTCAGTTTTACCCATATCAATCTAGAGTTTACTTTTTTTCACTCTATCACATACTCCCACAACTCTTGTTTCAAGAGTAGTGCTACTCCTACCCTTGCTCTTGTCCACTCACTAGCCCCTGACTTTAGTCCCAAGAGATTCCCATACAGCTCTTCCCCTTTACACCTTATATATACATACATATATATATATATATATATATATATATATATATATATATATATATATATATATATATATATATATATATATAAATATATATATATATATATATATATATATATATATATATATATATATATATATATATATATATATATATATATATATATATATATATATATATATATATATATATATATATATATTATATATATATATATATATATATATATATATATATATATATATATATATATGTATATATATATATATATATATATATATATATATATATATATATATATATATATTATATTTTTTTTTTATTATACTTTGTCGCTGTCTCCCGCGTTTGCAAGGTAGCGCAAGGAAACAGACGAAAGAAATGGCCCAACCCCCCCCATACACATGTATATACATACGTCCACACACGCAAATATACATACCTACACAGCTTTCCATGGTTTACCCCAGACGCTTCACATGCCTTGATTCAATCCACTGACAGCACGTCAACCCCGGTATACCACATCGCTCCAATTCACTCTATTCCTTGCCCTCCTTTCACCCTCCTGCATGTTCAGGCCCCGATCACACAAAATCTTTTTCACTCCATCTTTCCACCTCCAATTTGGTCTCCCTCTTCTCCTCGTTCCCTCCACCTCCGACACATATATCCTCTTGGTCAATCTTTCCTCACTCATCCTCTCCATGTGCCCAAACCACTTCAAAACACCCTCTTCTGCTCTCTCAACCACGCTCTTTTTATTTCCACACATCTCTCTTACCCTTACGTTACTCACTCGATCAAACCACCTCACACCACACATTGTCCTCAAACATCTCATTTCCAGCACATCCATCCTCCTGCGCACGACTCTATCCATAGCCCACGCCTCGCAACCATACAACATTGTTGGAACCACTATTCCTTCAAACATACCCATTTTTGCTTTCCGAGATAATGTTCTCGACTTCCACACATTCTTCAAGGCCCCCAGGATTTTCGCCCCCTCCCCCACCCTATGATCCACTTCCGCTTCCATGGTTCCATCCGCTGCCAGATCCACTCCCAGATATCTAAAACACTTCACTTCCTCCAGTTTTTCTCCATTCAAACTCACCTCCCAATTGACTTGACCCTCAACCCTACTGTACCTAATAACCTTGCTCTTATTCACATTTACTCTTAACTTTCTTCTTCCACACACTTTTCCAAACTCAGTCACCAGCTTCTGCAGTTTCTCACATGAATCAGCCACCAGCGCTGTATCATCAGCGAACAACAACTGACTCACTTCCCAAGCTCTCTCATCCCCAACAGACTTCATACTTGCCCCTCTTTCCAAAACTCTTGCATTTACCTCCCTAACAACCCCATCCATAAACAAATTAAACAACCATGGAGACATCACACACCCCTGCCGCAAACCTACATTCACTGAGAACCAATCACTTTCCTCTCTTCCTACACGTACACATGCCTTACATCCTCGATAAAAACTTTTCACTGCTTCTAACAACTTTCCTCCCACACCATATATTCTTAATACCTTCCACAGAGCATCTCTATCAACTCTATCATATGCCTTCTCCAGATCCATAAATGCTACATACAAATCCATTTGCTTTTCTAAGTATTTCTCACATACATTCTTCAAAGCAAACACCTGATCCACACATCCTCTACCACTTCTGAAACCACACTGCTCTTCCCCAATCTGATGCTCTGTACATGCCTTCACCCTCTCAATCAATACCCTCCCATATAATTTACCAGGAATACTCAACAAACTTATACCTCTGTAATTTGAGCACTCACTCTTATCCCCTTTGCCTTTGTACAATGGCACTATGCACGCATTCCGCCAATCCTCAGGCACCTCACCATGAGTCATACATACATTAAATAACCTTACCAACCAGTCAACAATACAGTCACCCCCTTTTTTAATAAATTCCACTGCAATACCATCCAAACCTGCTGCCTTGCCGGCTTTCATCTTCCGCAAAGCTTTCACTACCTCTTCTCTGTTTACCAAATCATTTTCCCTAACCCTCTCACTTTGCACACCACCTCGACCAAAACACCCTATATCTGCCACTCTATCATCAAACACATTCAACAGACCTTCAAAATACTCACTCCATCTCCTTCTCACATCACCACTACTTGTTATCACCTCCCCATTTGCGCCCTTCCCTGAAGTTCCCATTTGCTCCCTTGTCTTACGCACTTTATTTACCTCCTTCCAGAACATCTTTTTATTCTCCTAAAATTTAATGATACTCTCTCACCCCAACTCTCATTTGCCCTTTTTTTCACCTCTTGCACCTTTCTCTTGACCTCCTGTCTCTTTCTTTTATACATCTCCCACTCAATTGCATTTTTTCCCTGCAAAAATCGTCCAAATGCCTCTCTCTTCTCTTTCACTAATACTCTTACTTCTTCATCCCACCACTCACTACCCTTTCTAATCAACCCACCTCCCACTCTTCTCATGCCCCAAGCATCTTTTGCGCAATCCATCACTGATTCCCTAAATACATCCCATTCCTCCCCCACTCCCCTTACTTCCATTGTTCTCACCTTTTTCCATTCTGTACTCAGTCTCTCCTGGTACTTCCTCACACAGGTCTCCTTCTCAAGCTCACTTACTCTCACCACCCTCTTCACCCCAACATTCACTCTTCTTTTCTGAAAACCCATACAAATCTTCACCTTAGCCTCCACAAGATAATGATCAGACATCCCTCCAGTTG